>NW_027458599.1:0-67087 GCF_050624435.1 Tenrec ecaudatus | reverse complement strand
AGCCTAGGGGAGCCCGAGCCTAAAGCCTAGGGGTGCCCTAGCCTGAAGGCTAGGGGAGCCCTAGCCTTAGCCTAGGGGAGCCCGAGCCTAAAGCCTAGGGGTGCCCTAGCCTGATGGCTAGGGGAGCCCTAGCCTTAGCCTAGGGGAGCCCGAGCCTAAAGCCTAGGGGTGCCCTAGCCTGAAGGCTAGGGGAGCCCTAGCCTTAGCCTAGGGGAGCCCGAGCCTAAAGCCTAGGGGTGCCCTAGCCTGAAGGCTAGGGGAGCCCTAGCCTTAGCCTAGGGGAGCCCGAGCCTAAAGCCTAGGGGTGCCCTAGCCTGAAGGCTAGGGGAGCCCTAGCCTTAGCCTAGGGGAGCCCGAGCCTAAAGCCTAGGGGTGCCCTAGCCTGAAGGCTAGGGGAGCCCTAGCCTTAGCCTAGGGGAGCCCGAGCCTAAAGCCTAGGGGTGCCCTAGCCTGAAGGCTAGGGGAGCCCTAGCCTTAGCCTAGGGGAGCCCGAGCCTAAAGCCTAGGGGTGCCCTAGCCTGAAGGCTAGGGGAGCCCGAGCCTTAGCCTAGGGGAGCCCGAGCCTAAAGCCTAGGGGTGCCCTAGCCTGAAGGCTAGGGGAGCCCGAGCCTTAGCCTAGGGGAGCCCGAGCCTAAAGCCTAGGGGTGCCCTAGCCTGAAGGCTAGGGGAGCCCGAGCCTTAGCCTAGGGGAGCCCGAGCCTAAAGCCTAGGGGTGCCCTAGCCTGAAGGCTAGGGGAGCCCGAGCCTTAGCCTAGGGGAGCCCGAGCCTAAAGCCTAGGGGTGCCCTAGCCTGAAGGCTAGGGGAGCCCGAGCCTTAGCCTAGGGGAGCCCGAGCCTAAAGCCTAGGGGTGCCCTAGCCTGAAGGCTAGGGGAGCCCGAGCCTTAGCCTAGGGGAGCCCGAGCCTAAAGCCTAGGGGTGCCCTAGCCTGAAGGCTAGGGGAGCCCGAGCCTTAGCCTAGGGGAGCCCGAGCCTAAAGCCTAGGGGTGCCCTAGCCTGAAGGCTAGGGGAGCCCGAGCCTTAGCCTAGGGGAGCCCGAGCCTAAAGCCTAGGGGTGCCCTAGCCTGAAGGCTAGGGGAGCCCGAGCCTTAGCCTAGGGGAGCCCGAGCCTAAAGCCTAGGGGTGCCCTAGCCTGAAGGCTAGGGGAGCCCGAGCCTTAGCCTAGGGGAGCCCGAGCCTAAAGCCTAGGGGTGCCCTAGCCTGAAGGCTAGGGGAGCCCGAGCCTTAGCCAAGGGGGCCCGAGCCTAAAGCCTAGGGGTGCCCTAGCCTGAAGGCTAGGGGAGCCCGAGCCTTAGCCTAGGGGAGCCCGAGCCTAAAGCCTAGGGGTGCCCTAGCCTGAAGGCTAGGGGAGCCCGAGCCTTAGCCTAGGGGAGCCTAAAGCCTAGGGGTGCCCTAGCCTGAAGGCTAGGGGAGCCCTAGCCTTAGCCTAGGGGAGCCTAAAGCCTAGGGGTGCCCTAGCCTGAAGGCTAGGGGAGCCCTAGCCTTAGCCTAGGGGAGCCTAAAGCCTAGGGGTGCCCTAGCCTGAAGGCTAGGGGAGCCCTAGCCTTAGCCTAGGGGAGCCTAAAGCCTAGGGGTGCCCTAGCCTGAAGGCTAAGGGAGCCCTAGCCTTAGCCTAGGGGAGCCCTAGCCTAAAGCCTAGGGGTGCCCTAGCCTGAAGGCTAGGGGAGCCCTAGCCTTAGCCTAGGGGAGCCTAAAGCCTAGGGGTGCCCTAGCCTGAAGGTTAGGGGAGCCCTAGCCTTAGCCTAGGGGAGCCTAAAGCCTAGGGGTGCCCTAGCCTGAAGGCTAGGGGAGCCCTAGCCTTAGCCTAGGGGAGCCTAAAGCCTAGGGGTGCCCTAGCCTGAAGGCTAGGGGAGCCCTAGCCTTAGCCTAGGGGAGCCTAAAGCCTAGGGGTGCCCTAGCCTGAAGGCTAGGGGAGCCCTAGCCTTAGCCTAGGGGAGCCTAAAGCCTAGGGGTGCCCTAGCCTGAAGGCTAGGGGAGCCCTAGCCTTAGCCTAGGGGAGCCCTAGCCTAAAGCCTAGGGGTGCCCTTGCCTGAAGGCTAGGGGAGCCCTAGCCTTAGCCTAGGGGAGCCCTAGCCTAAAGCCTAGGGGTGCCCTAGCCTGAAGGCTAGGGGAGCCCTAGCCTTAGCCTAGGGGAGCCCGAGCCTAAAGCCTAGGGGTGCCCTAGCCTGAAGGCTAGGGGAGCCCTAGCCTTAGCCTAGGGGAGCCCGAGCCTAAAGCCTAGGGGTGCCCTAGCCTGAAGGCTAGGGGAGCCCTAGCCTTAGCCTAGGGGAGCCCGAGCCTAAAGCCTAGGGGTGCCCTAGCCTGAAGGCTAGGGGAGCCCTAGCCTTAGCCTAGGGGAGCCCGAGCCTAAAGCCTAGGGGTGCCCTAGCCTGAAGGCTAGGGGAGCCCTAGCCTTAGCCTAGGGGAGCCCGAGCCTAAAGCCTAGGGGTGCCCTAGCCTGAAGGCTAGGGGAGCCCTAGCCTTAGCCTAGGGGAGCCCGAGCCTAAAGCCTAGGGGTGCCCTAGCCTGAAGGCTAGGGTAGCCCTAGCCTTAGCCTAGGGGAGCCCGAGCCTAAAGCCTAGGGGTGCCCTAGCCTGAAGGCTAGGGGAGCCCTAGCCTTAGCCTAGGGGAGCCCGAGCCTAAAGCCTAGGGGTGCCCTAGCCTGAAGGCTAGGGGAGCCCTAGCCTTAGCCTAGGGGAGCCCGAGCCTAAAGCCTAGGGGTGCCCTAGCCTGAAGGCTAGGGGAGCCCTAGCCTTAGCCTAGGGGAGCCCGAGCCTAAAGCCTAGGGGTGCCCTAGCCTGAAGGCTAGGGGAGCCCTACCCTTAGCCTAGGGGAGCCCGAGCCTAAAGCCTAGGGGTGCCCTAGCCTGAAGGCTAGGGGAGCCCGAGCCTTAGCCTAGGGGAGCCCGAGCCTAAAGCCTAGGGGTGCCCTAGCCTGAAGGCTAGGGGAGCCCGAGCCTTAGCCTAGGGGAGCCCGAGCCTAAAGCCTAGGGGTGCCCTAGCCTGAAGGCTAGGGGAGCCCGAGCCTTAGCCTAGGGGAGCCCGAGCCTAAAGCCTAGGGGTGCCCTAGCCTGAAGGCTAGGGGAGCCCGAGCCTTAGCCTAGGGGAGCCCGAGCCTAAAGCCTAGGGGTGCCCTAGCCTGAAGGCTAGGGGAGCCCGAGCCTTAGCCTAGGGGAGCCCGAGCCTAAAGCCTAGGGGTGCCCTAGCCTGAAGGCTAGGGGAGCCCGAGCCTTAGCCTAGGGGAGCCCGAGCCTAAAGCCTAGGGGTGCCCTAGCCTGAAGGCTAGGGGAGCCCGAGCCTTAGCCTAGGGGAGCCCGAGCCTAAAGCCTAGGGGTGCCCTAGCCTGAATGCTAGGGGAGCCCGAGCCTTAGCCTAGGGGAGCCCGAGCCTAAAGCCTAGGGGTGCCCTAGCCTGAAGGCTAGGGGAGCCCGAGCCTTAGCCTAGGGGAGCCCGAGCCTAAAGCCTAGGGGTGCCCTAGCCTGAAGGCTAGGGGAGCCCGAGCCTTAGCCTAGGGGGCCCGAGCCTAAAGCCTAGGGGTGCCCTAGCCTGAAGGCTAGGGGAGCCCGAGCCTTAGCCTAGGGGAGCCCGAGCCTAAAGCCTAGGGGTGCCCTAGCCTGAAGGCTAGGGGAGCCCGAGCCTTAGCCTAGGGGAGCCTAAAGCCTAGGGGTGCCCTAGCCTGAAGGCTATGGGAGCCCTAGCCTTAGCCTAGGGGAGCCTAAAGCCTAGGGGTGCCCTAGCCTGAAGGCTAGGGGAGCCCTAGCCTTAGCCTAGGGGAGCCTAAAGCCTAGGGGTGCCCTAGCCTGAAGGCTAGGGGAGCCCTAGCCTTAGCCTAGGGGAGCCTAAAGCCTAGGGGTGCCCTAGCCTGAAGGCTAAGGGAGCCCTAGCCTTAGCCTAGGGGAGCCTAAAGCCTAGGGGTGCCCTAGCCTGAAGGCTAAGGGAGCCCTAGCCTTAGCCTTGGGGAGCCCTAGCCTAAAGCCTAGGGGTGCCCTAGCCTGAAGGCTAGGGGAGCCCTAGCCTTAGCCTAGGGGAGCCTAAAGCCTAGGGGTGCCCTAGCCTGAAGGTTAGGGGAGCCCTAGCCTTAGCCTAGGGGACCCTAAAGCCTAGGGGTGCCCTAGCCTGAAGGCTAGGGGAGCCCTAGCCTTAGCCTAGGGGAGCCTAAAGCCTAGGGGTGCCCTAGCTTGAAGGCTAGGGGAGCCCTAGCCTTAGCCTAGGGGAGCCTAAAGCCTAGGGGTGCCCTAGCCTGAAGGCTAGGGGAGCCCTAGCCTTAGCCTAGGGGAGCCCTAGCCTAAAGCCTAGGGGTGCCCTTGCCTGAAGGCTAGGGGAGCCCTAGCCTTAGCCTAGGGGAGCCCGAGCCTAAAGCCTAGGGGTGCCCTAGCCTGAAGGCTAGGGGAGCCCTAGCCTTAGCCTAGGGGAGCCCGAGCCTAAAGCCTAGGGGTGCCCTAGCCTGAAGGCTAGGGGAGCCCTAGCCTTAGCCTAGGGGAGCCCGAGCCTAAAGCCTAGGGGTGCCCTAGCCTGAAGGCTAGGGGAGCCCTAGCCTTAGCCTAGGGGAGCCCGAGCCTAAAGCCTAGGGGTGCCCTAGCCTGAAGGCTAGGGGAGCCCTAGCCTTAGCCTAGGGGAGCCCGAGCCTAAAGCCTAGGGGTGCCCTAGCCTGAAGGCTAGGGGAGCCCTAGCCTTAGCCTAGGGGAGCCCGAGCCTAAAGCCTAGGGGTGCCCTAGCCTGAAGGCTAGGGGAGCCCTAGCCTTAGCCTAGGGGAGCCCGAGCCTAAAGCCTAGGGGTGCCCTAGCCTGAAGGCTAGGGGAGCCCTAGCCTTAGCCTAGGGGAGCCCGAGCCTAAAGCCTAGGGGTGCCCTAGCCTGAAGGCTAGGGGAGCCCTAGCCTTAGCCTAGGGGAGCCCGAGCCTAAAGCCTAGGGGTGCCCTAGCCTGAAGGCTAGGGGAGCCCTAGCCTTAGCCTAGGGGAGCCCGAGCCTAAAGCCTAGGGGTGCCCTAGCCTGAAGGCTAGGGGAGCCCTAGCCTTAGCCTAGGGGAGCCCGAGCCTAAAGCCTAGGGGTGCCCTAGCCTGAAGGCTAGGGGAGCCCTAGCCTTAGCCTAGGGGAGCCCGAGCCTAAAGCCTAGGGGTGCCCTAGCCTGAAGGCTAGGGGAGCCCTAGCCTTAGCCTAGGGGAGCCCGAGCCTAAAGCCTAGGGGTGCCCTAGCCTGAAGGCTAGGGGAGCCCTAGCCTTAGCCTAGGGGAGCCCGAGCCTAAAGCCTAGGGGTGCCCTAGCCTGAAGGCTAGGGGAGCCCTAGCCTTAGCCTAGGGGAGCCCGAGCCTAAAGCCTAGGGGTGCCCTAGCCTGAAGGCTAGGGGAGCCCTAGCCTTAGCCTAGGGGAGCCCGAGCCTAAAGCCTAGGGGTGCCCTAGCCTGAAGGCTAGGGGAGCCCTAGCCTTAGCCTAGGGGAGCCCGAGCCTAAAGCCTAGGGGTGCCCTAGCCTGAAGGCTAGGGGAGCCCGAGCCTTAGCCTAGGGGAGCCCGAGCCTAAAGCCTAGGGGTGCCCTAGCCTGAAGGCTAGGGGAGCCCGAGCCTTAGCCTAGGGGAGCCCGAGCCTAAAGCCTAGGGGTGCCCTAGCCTGAAGGCTAGGGGAGCCCGAGCCTTAGCCTAGGGGAGCCCGAGCCTAAAGCCTAGGGGTGCCCTAGCCTGAAGGCTTGGGGAGCCCGAGCCTTAGCCTAGGGGAGCCCGAGCCTAAAGCCTAGGGGTGCCCTAGCCTGAAGGCTAGGGGAGCCCGAGCCTTAGCCTAGGGGAGCCCGAGCCTAAAGCCTAGGGGTGCCCTAGCCTGAAGGCTAGGGGAGCCCGAGCCTTAGCCTAGGGGAGCCCGAGCCTAAAGCCTAGGGGTGCCCTAGCCTGAAGGCTAGGGGAGCCCTAGCCTTAGCCTAGGGGAGCCCGAGCCTAAAGCCTAGGGGTGCCCTAGCCTGAAGGCTAGGGGAGCCCGAGCCTTAGCCTAGGGGGCCCGAGCCTAAAGCCTAGGGGTGCCCTAGCCTGAAGGCTAGGGGAGCCCGAGCCTTAGCCTAGGGGAGCCCGAGCCTAAAGCCTAGGGGTGCCCTAGCCTGAAGGCTAGGGGAGCCCTAGCCTTAGCCTAGGGGAGCCTAAAGCCTAGGGGTGCCCTAGCCTGAAGGCTATGGGAGCCCTAGCCTTAGCCTAGGGGAGCCTAAAGCCTAGGGGTGCCCTAGCCTGAAGGCTAGGGGAGCCCTAGCCTTAGCCTAGGGGAGCCTAAAGCCTAGGGGTGCCCTAGCCTGAAGGCTAGGGGAGCCCTAGCCTTAGCCTAGGGGAGCCTAAAGCCTAGGGGTGCCCTAGCCTGAAGGCTAAGGGAGCCCTAGCCTTAGCCTAGGGGAGCCTAAAGCCTAGGGGTGCCCTAGCCTGAAGGCTAAGGGAGCCCTAGCCTTAGCCTAGGGGAGCCCTAGCCTAAAGCCTAGGGGTGCCCTAGCCTGAAGGCTAGGGGAGCCCTAGCCTTAGCCTAGGGGAGCCTAAAGCCTAGGGGTGCCCTAGCCTGAAGGTTAGGGGAGCCCTAGCCTTAGCCTAGGGGAGCCTAAAGCCTAGGGGTGCCCTAGCCTGAAGGCTAGGGGAGCCCTAGCCTTAGCCTAGGGGAGCCTAAAGCCTAGGGGTGCCCTAGCCTGAAGGCTAGGGGAGCCCTAGCCTTAGCCTAGGGGAGCCTAAAGCCTAGGGGTGCCCTAGCCTGAAGGCTAGGGGAGCCCTAGCCTTAGCCTAGGGGAGCCTAAAGCCTAGGGGTGCCCTAGCCTGAAGGCTAGGGGAGCCCTAGCCTTAGCCTAGGGGAGCCCTAGCCTAAAGCCTAGGGGTGCCCTTGCCTGAAGGCTAGGGGAGCCCTAGCCTTAGCCTAATGGAGCCCTAGCCTAAAGCCTAGGGGTGCCCTAGCCTGAAGGCTAGGGGAGCCCTAGCCTTAGCCTAGGGGAGCCCTAGCCTAAAGCCTAGGGGTGCCCTAGCCTGAAGGCTAGGGGAGCCCTAGCCTTAGCCTAGGGGAGCCCTAGCCTAAAGCCTAGGGGTGCCCTAGCCTGAAGGCTAGGGGAGCCCTAGCCTTAGCCTAGGGGAGCCCTAGCCTAAAGCCTAGGGGTGCCCTAGCCTGAAGGCTAGGGGAGCCCTAGCCTTAGCCTAGGGGAGCCCTAGCCTAAAGCCTAGGGGTGCCCTAGCCTGAAGGCTAGGGGAGCCCTAGCCTTAGCCTAGGGGAGCCCTAGCCTAAAGCCTAGGGGTGCCCTAGCCTGAAGGCTAGGGGAGCCCTAGCCTTAGCCTAGGGGAGCCCTAGCCTAAAGCCTAGGGGTGCCCTAGCCTGAAGGCTAGGGGAGCCCTAGCCTTAGCCTAGGGGAGCCCGAGCCTAAAGCCTAGGGGTGCCCTAGCCTGAAGGCTAGGGGAGCCCTAGCCTTAGCCTAGGGGAGCCCGAGCCTAAAGCCTAGGGGTGCCCTAGCCTGAAGGCTAGGGGAGCCCTAGCCTTAGCCTAGGGGAGCCCGAGCCTAAAGCCTAGGGGTGCCCTAGCCTGAAGGCTAGGGGAGCCCTAGCCTTAGCCTAGGGGAGCCCGAGCCTAAAGCCTAGGGGTGCCCTAGCCTGAAGGCTAGGGGAGCCCTAGCCTTAGCCTAGGGGAGCCCGAGCCTAAAGCCTAGGGTTGCCCTAGCCTGAAGGCTAGGGGAGCCCTAGCCTTAGCCTAGGGGAGCCCGAGCCTAAAGCCTAGGGGTGCCCTAGCCTGAAGGCTAGGGGAGCCCTAGCCTTAGCCTAGGGGAGCCCGAGCCTAAAGCCTAGGGGTGCCCTAGCCTGAAGGCTAGGGGAGCCCTAGCCTTAGCCTAGGGGTGCCCGAGCCTAAAGCCTAGGGGTGCCCTAGCCTGAAGGCTAGGGGAGCCCTAGCCTTAGCCTAGGGGAGCCCGAGCCTAAAGCCTAGGGGTGCCCTAGCCTGAAGGCTAGGGGAGCCCTAGCCTTAGCCTAGGGGAGCCCGAGCCTAAAGCCTAGGGGTGCCCTAGCCTGAAGGCTAGGGGAGCCCTAGCCTTAGCCTAGGGGAGCCCGAGCCTAAAGCCTAGGGGTGCCCTAGCCTGAAGGCTAGGGGAGCCCTAGCCTTAGCCTAGGGGAGCCCGAGCCTAAAGCCTAGGGGTGCCCTAGCCTGAAGGCTAGGGGAGCCCTAGCCTTAGCCTAGGGGAGCCCGAGCCTAAAGCCTAGGGGTGCCCTAGCCTGAAGGCTAGGGGAGCCCTCGCCTTAGCCTAGGGGAGCCCTACCGTAAAGCCTAGGGGAGCCCTAGCCTGAAGGCTAGGGGAGCCCTCGCCTTAGCCTAGGGGAGCCCTACCGTAAAGCCGAGGGGTGCCCTAGCCTGAAGGCTAGGGGAGCCCTCGCCTTAGCCTAGGGGAGCCCTACCGTAAAGCCTAGGGGTGCCCTAGCCTGAAGGCTAGGGGAGCCCTCGCCTTAGCCTAGGGGAGTCCTACCGTAAAGCCTAGGGGTGCCCTAGCCTGAAGGCTAGGGGAGCCCTCGCCTTAGCCTAGGGGAGCCCTACCGTAAAGCCTAGGGGTGCCCTAGCCTGAAGGCTAGGGGAGCCCTCGCCTTAGCCTAGGGGAGCCCTACCGTAAAGCCTAGGGGTGCCCTAGCCTGAAGGCTAGGGGAGCCCTCGCCTTAGCCTAGGGGAGCCCTACCGTAAAGCCTAGGGGTGCCCTAGCCTGAAGGCTAGGGGAGCCCTCGCCTTAGCCTAGGGGAGCCCTAGCCTAAAGCCTAGGGGTGCCCTAGCCTGAAGGCTAGGCGAGCCCTCGCCTTAGCCTAGGGGAGCCCTAGCCTAAAGCCTAGGGGTGCCCTAGCCTGAAGGCTAGGGGAGCCCTCGCCTTAGCCTAGGGGAGCCCTAGCCTAAAGCCTAGGGGTGCCCTAGCCTGAAGGCTAGGGGAGCCCTCGCCTTAGCCTAGGGGAGCCCTAGCCTAAAGCCTAGGGGTGCCCGGCCTGAAGGCTAGGGGAGCCCTCGCCTTAGCCTAGGGGAGCCCTAGCCTAAAGCCTAGGGGTGCCCTAGCCTGAAGGCTAGGGGAGCCCTAGCCTTAGCCTAGGGGAGCCCTAGCCTAAAGCCTAGGGGTGCCCTAGCCTGAAGGCTAGGGGAGCCCTAGCCTTAGCCTAGGGGAGCCCTAGCCTAAAGCCTAGGGGTGCCCTAGCCTGAAGGCTAGGGGAGCCCTAGCCTTAGCCTAGGGGAGCCCTAGCCTAAAGCCTAGGGGTGCCCTAGCCTGAAGGCTAGGGGAGCCCTAGCCTTAGCCTAGGGGAGCCCTAGCCTAAAGCCTAGGGGTGCCCTAGCCTGAAGGCTAGGGGAGCCCTAGCCTTAGCCTAGGGGAGCCCTAGCCTAAAGCCTAGGGGTGCCCTAGCCTGAAGGCTAGGGGAGCCCTAGCCTTAGCCTAGGGGAGCCCGAGCCTAAAGCCTAGGGGTGCCCTAGCCTGAAGGCTAGGGGAGCCCTAGCCTTAGCCTAGGGGAGCCCGAGCCTAAAGCCTAGGGGTGCCCTAGCCTGAAGGCTAGGGGAGCCCTAGCCTTAGCCTAGGGGAGCCCGAGCCTAAAGCCTAGGGGTGCCCTAGCCTGAAGGCTAGGGGAGCCCTAGCCTTAGCCTAGGGGAGCCCGAGCCTAAAGCCTAGGGGTGCCCTAGCCTGAAGGCTAGGGGAGCCCTAGCCTTAGCCTAGGGGAGCCCGAGCCTAAAGCCTAGGGTTGCCCTAGCCTGAAGGCTAGGGGAGCCCTAGCCTTAGCCTAGGGGAGCCCGAGCCTAAAGCCTAGGGGTGCCCTAGCCTGAAGGCTAGGGGAGCCCTAGCCTTAGCCTAGGGGAGCCCGAGCCTAAAGCCTAGGGGTGCCCTAGCCTGAAGGCTAGGGGAGCCCTAGCCTTAGCCTAGGGGTGCCCGAGCCTAAAGCCTAGGGGTGCCCTAGCCTGAAGGCTAGGGGAGCCCTAGCCTTAGCCTAGGGGAGCCCGAGCCTAAAGCCTAGGGGTGCCCTAGCCTGAAGGCTAGGGGAGCCCTAGCCTTAGCCTAGGGGAGCCCGAGCCTAAAGCCTAGGGGTGCCCTAGCCTGAAGGCTAGGGGAGCCCTAGCCTTAGCCTAGGGGAGCCCGAGCCTAAAGCCTAGGGGTGCCCTAGCCTGAAGGCTAGGGGAGCCCTAGCCTTAGCCTAGGGGAGCCCGAGCCTAAAGCCTAGGGGTGCCCTAGCCTGAAGGCTAGGGGAGCCCTAGCCTTAGCCTAGGGGAGCCCGAGCCTAAAGCCTAGGGGTGCCCTAGCCTGAAGGCTAGGGAGCCCTCGCCTTAGCCTAGGGGAGCCCTACCGTAAAGCCTAGGGGAGCCCTAGCCTGAAGGCTAGGGGAGCCCTCGCCTTAGCCTAGGGGAGCCCTACCGTAAAGCCGAGGGGTGCCCTAGCCTGAAGGCTAGGGGAGCCCTCGCCTTAGCCTAGGGGAGCCCTACCGTAAAGCCTAGGGGTGCCCTAGCCTGAAGGCTAGGGGAGCCCTCGCCTTAGCCTAGGGGAGTCCTACCGTAAAGCCTAGGGGTGCCCTAGCCTGAAGGCTAGGGGAGCCCTCGCCTTAGCCTAGGGGAGCCCTACCGTAAAGCCTAGGGGTGCCCTAGCCTGAAGGCTAGGGGAGCCCTCGCCTTAGCCTAGGGGAGCCCTACCGTAAAGCCTAGGGGTGCCCTAGCCTGAAGGCTAGGGGAGCCCTCGCCTTAGCCTAGGGGAGCCCTACCGTAAAGCCTAGGGGTGCCCTAGCCTGAAGGCTAGGGGAGCCCTCGCCTTAGCCTAGGGGAGCCCTAGCCTAAAGCCTAGGGGTGCCCTAGCCTGAAGGCTAGGGGAGCCCTCGCCTTAGCCTAGGGGAGCCCTAGCCTAAAGCCTAGGGGTGCCCTAGCCTGAAGGCTAGGGGAGCCCTCGCCTTAGCCTAGGGGAGCCCTAGCCTAAAGCCTAGGGGTGCCCTAGCCTGAAGGCTAGGGGAGCCCTCGCCTTAGCCTAGGGGAGCCCTAGCCTAAAGCCTAGGGGTGCCCGGCCTGAAGGCTAGGGGAGCCCTCGCCTTAGCCTAGGGGAGCCCTAGCCTAAAGCCTAGGGGTGCCCTAGCCTGAAGGCTAGGGGAGCCCTCGCCTTAGCCTAGGGGAGCCCTAGCCTAAAGCCTAGGGGTGCCCTAGCCTGAAGGCTAGGGGAGCCCTCGCCTTAGCCTAGGGGAGCCCTAGCCTAAAGCCTAGGGGTGCCCTAGCCTGAAGGCTAGGGGAGCCCTCGCCTTAGCCTAGGGGAGCCCTAGCCTAAAGCCTAGGGGTGCCCTAGCCTGAAGGCTTGGGGAGCCCTCGCCTTAGCCTAGGGGAGCCCAAAGCCTAGGGGTGCCCTAGCCTGAAGGCTAGGGCAGCCCTCGCCTTAGCCTAGGGGAGCCCAAAGCCTAGGGGTGCCCTAGCCTGAAGGCTAGGGGAGCCCTAGCCTTAGCCTAGGGGAGCCCAAAGCCTAGGGGAGCCCTAGCCTAAAGCCTAGGGGTGCCCTAGCCTGAAGGCTAGGGGAGCCCTAGCCGTAGCCTAGGGGAGCCTAAAGCCTAGGGGTGCCCTAGCCTGAAGGCTAGGGGAGCCCTAGCCTTAGCATAGGGGAGCCCTAGCCTAAAGCCTAGGAGTGGCCTAGTCTGAAGGCTAGGGGAGCCCTAGCCTTAGTCTAGGGGAGCCTAAAGCCTAGGGGCTAGGGGTGCCCTAGCCTGAAGGCTAGGGGAGCCCTAGCCATAGCCTAAGGGAGCCCTAGCCTAAAGCCTAGGGGTGCCCTAGCCTGAAGGCTAGGGGAGCCCTAGCCTAAGCCTACAGGAGCCTAAAGCCTAGGGGTGCCCTAGCCTGAAGGCTAGGGGAGCCTAGCCTTAGCCTAGGGGAGCCCTAGCCTAAAGCCTAGGGGTGCCCTAGCCTGAAGGCTACGGGAGCCCTAGCCTTAGCCTAGGGGAGCCTAAAGCTAGGGGTGCCCAAGCCTGAAGGCTAGGGGTGCCCTAGCCTTAGCCTAGGGGAGCCCTAGCCTAAAGCCTAGGGGTGCCCTAGCCTGAAGGCTAGGGGAGCCCTAGCCTTAGCCTAGGGGAGCCTAAAGCCTAGGGGTGCCCTAGCCTGAAGGCTAGGGGAGCCCTAGCCTTAGCCTAGGGGAGCCCGAGCCTAAGCTAGGGTGCCCTAGCCTGAAGGCTAGGGGAGCCCTAGCCTTAGCCTAGGGGAGCCCGAGCCTAAAGCCTAGGGGTGCCCTAGCCTGAAGGCTAGGGAGCCCTAGCCTTAGCCTAGGGGAGCCCGAGCCTAAAGCCTAGGGGTGCCCTAGCCTGAAGGCTAGGGGAGCCCTAGCCTTACCCTAGGGGAGCCCGAGCCTAAAGCCTAGGGTGCCCTAGCCTGAAGGCTAGGGGAGCCCTAGCCTTAGCCTAGGGGAGCCCGAGCATAAAGCCTAGGGGTGCCCTAGCCTGAAGGCTAGGGGAGCCCTAGCCTTAGCCTAGGGGGCCCGAGGCTAAAGCCTAGGGGTGCCCTAGCCTGAAGGCTAGGGGAGCCTAGCCTTAGCCTAGGGAAGCCCGAGCCTAAAGCCTAGGGGTGCCCTAGCCTGAAGGCTAGGGAGCCCTAGCCTTAGCCTAGGGGAGCCCGAGCCTAAAGCTTAGGGGTGCCCTAGCCTGAAGGCTAGGGGAGCCCTAGCCTTAGCCTAGGGGAGCCCGAGCCTAAAGCCTAGGGGTGCCCTAGCCTGAAGGCTAGGGAAGCCCTAGCCTTAGCCTAGGGGAGCCCGAGCCCTAAAGCCTAGGGGTGCCCTAGCATGAAGGCTAGGGAGCCCTAGCCTTAGCCTAGGGGAGCCCGAGCCTAAAGCCAAGGGGTGCCCTAGCCTGAAGGCTAGGGGAGCCCTAGCCTTAGCCTAGGGGAGCCCGAGCCTAAAGCCTAGGGGTGCCCTAGCCTGAAGGCTAGGGAGCCGTAGCCTTAGCCTAGGGGAGCCCGAGCCTAAAGCCTAGGGGTGCCCTAGCCTTAGCCTAGGGGAGCCCGAGCCTAAAGCCTAGGGGTGCCCTAGCCTGAAGGCTAGGGGAGCCCTAGCCTTAGCCTAGGGGAGCCTAAAGCCTAGGGGTGCCCTAGCCTGAAGGCTAGGGGAGCCCTAGCCTTAGCCTAGGGGAGCCTAAAGCCTAGGGTGCCCTAGCCTGAAGGCTAGGGGAGCCCTAGCCTTAGCCTAGGGGAGCCTAAAGCCTAGGGGTGCCCTAGCCTGAAGGCTAGGGGAGCCCTAGCCTTAGCCTAGGGGAGCCTAAAGCCTAGGGGTGCCCTAGCCTGAAGCTAGGGGAGCCCTAGCCTTAGCCTAGGGGAGCCTAAAGCCTAGGGTGCCCTAGCCTGAAGGCTAGGGGAGCCCTAGCCTTAGCCTAGGGGAGCCTAAAGCCTAGGGGTGCCCTAGCCTGAAGGCTAGGGGAGCCCTAGCCTTAGCCTAGGGGAGCCCTAGCCTAAAGCCTAGGGGTGCCCTAGCCTGAAGGCTAGGGGAGCCCTAGCCTTAGCCTAGGGGAGCCTAAAGCCTAGGGGTGCCCTAGCCTGAAGGTTAGGGGAGCCCTAGCCTTAGCCTAGGGGAGCCTAAAGCCTAGGGGTGCCCTAGCCTGAAGGCTAGGGGAGCCCTAGCCTTAGCCTAGGGGAGCCTAAAGCCTAGGGTGCCCTAGCCTGAAGGCTAGGGGAGCCATAGCCTTAGCCTAGGGGAGCCTAAAGCCTAGGGGTGCCCATCCTGAAGGCTAGGGAGCCCTAGCCTTAGCCTAGGGGAGCCTAGCCTAAAGCCTAGGGGTGCCCTTGCCTGAAGGCTAGGGGAGCCCTAGCCTTAGCCTAATGGAGCCCTAGCCTAAAGCCTAGGGGTGCCCTAGCCTGAAGGCTAGGGGAGCCCTAGCCTTAGCCTAGGGGAGCCCGAGCCTAAAGCCTAGGGGTGCCCTAGCCTGAAGGCTAGGGGAGCCCTAGCCTTAGCCTAGGGGAGCCCGAGCCTAAAGCCTAGGGGTGCCCTAGCCTGAAGGCTAGGGGAGCCCTAGCCTTAGCCTAGGGGAGCCCGAGCCTAAAGCCTATGGGTGCCCTAGCCTGAAGGCTAGGGGAGCCCTAGCCTTAGCCTAGGGAGCCCTAGCCTAAAGCCTAGGGGTGCCCTAGCCTGAAGGCTAGGGGAGCCCTAGCCTTAGCCTAGGGGAGCCTAAAGCCTAGGGGTGCCCTAGCCTGAAGGCTAGGGGAGCCCTAGCCTTAGCCTAGGGGAGCCCGAGCCTAAAGCCTAGGGGTGCCCTAGCCTGAAGGCTAGGGGGAGCCCTAGCCTTAGCCTAGGGGAGCCCGAGCCTAAAGCCTAGGGGTGCCCTAGCCTGAAGGCTAGGGGAGCCCTAGCCTTAGCCTAGGGAGCCCGAGCCTAAAGCCTAGGGGTGCCCTAGCCTGAAGGCTAGGGGAGCCCTAGCCTTACCCCTAGGGGAGCCGAGCCTAAAGCCTAGGGGTGCCCTAGCCTGAAGGCTAGGGGGAGCCCTAGCCTTAGCCTAGGGGAGCCCGAGCATAAAGCCTAGGGGTGCCCTAGCCTGAAGGCTAGGGGAGCCCTAGCCTTAGCCTAGGGGGCCCGAGGCTAAAGCCTAGGGGTGCCCTAGCCTGAAGGCTAGGGGAGCCCTAGCCTTAGCCTAGGGAAGCCCGAGCCTAAAGCCTAGGGGTGCCCTAGCCTGAAGGCTAGGGGAGCCCTAGCCTTAGCCTAGGGGAGCCCGAGCCTAAAGCTTAGGGGTGCCCTAGCCTGAAGGCTAGGGGAGCCCTAGCCTTAGCCTAGGGGAGCCCGAGCCTAAAGCCTAGGGGTGCCCTAGCCTGAAGGCTAGGGAAGCCCTAGCCTTAGCCTAGGGGAGCCCGAGCCTAAAGCCTAGGGGTGCCCTAGCATGAAGGCTAGGGGAGCCCTAGCCTTAGCCTAGGGGAGCCCGAGCCTAAAGCCAAGGGGTGCCCTAGCCTGAAGGCTAGGGGAGCCCTAGCCTTAGCCTAGGGGAGCCCGAGCCTAAAGCCTAGGGGTGCCCTAGCCTGAAGGCTAGGGGAGCCGTAGCCTTAGCCTAGGGGAGCCCGAGCCTAAAGCCTAGGGGTGCCCTAGCCTTAGCCTAGGGGAGCCCGAGCCTAAAGCCTAGGGGTGCCCTAGCCTGAAGGCTAGGGGAGCCCTAGCCTTAGCCTAGGGGAGCCTAAAGCCTAGGGGTGCCCTAGCCTGAAGGCTAGGGGAGCCCTAGCCTTAGCCTAGGGGAGCCTAAAGCCTAGGGGTGCCCTAGCCTGAAGGCTAGGGGAGCCCTAGCCTTAGCCTAGGGGAGCCTAAAGCCTAGGGGTGCCCTAGCCTGAAGGCTAGGGGAGCCCTAGCCTTAGCCTAGGGGAGCCTAAAGCCTAGGGGTGCCCTAGCCTGAAGGCTAGGGGAGCCCTAGCCTTAGCCTAGGGGAGCCTAAAGCCTAGGGGTGCCCTAGCCTGAAGGCTAGGGGAGCCCTAGCCTTAGCCTAGGGGAGCCTAAAGCCTAGGGGTGCCCTAGCCTGAAGGCTAGGGGAGCCCTAGCCTTAGCCTAGGGAGCCCTAGCCTAAAGCCTAGGGGTGCCCTAGCCTGAAGGCTAGGGGAGCCCTAGCCTTAGCCTAGGGGAGCCTAAAGCCTAGGGGTGCCCTAGCCTGAAGGTTAGGGGAGCCCTAGCCTTAGCCTAGGGGAGCCTAAAGCCTAGGGGTGCCCTAGCCTGAAGTCTAGGGGAGCCCTAGCCTTAGCCTAGGGGAGCCTAAAGCCTAGGGGTGCCCTAGCCTGAAGGCTAGGGGAGCCATAGCCTTAGCCTAGGGGAGCCTAAAGCCTAGGGGTGCCCTAGCCTGAAGGCTAGGGGAGCCCTAGCCTTAGCCTAGGGGAGCCCTAGCCTAAAGCCTAGGGGTGCCCTTGCCTGAAGGCTAGGGGAGCCCTAGCCTTAGCCTAATGGAGCCCTAGCCTAAAGCCTAGGGGTGCCCTAGCCTGAAGGCTAGGGGAGCCCTAGCCTTAGCCTAGGGGAGCCCGAGCCTAAAGCCTAGGGGTGCCCTAGCCTGAAGGCTAGGGGAGCCCTAGCCTTAGCCTAGGGGAGCCCGAGCCTAAAGCCTAGGGGTGCCCTAGCCTGAAGGCTAGGGGAGCCCTAGCCTTAGCCTAGGGGAGCCCGAGCCTAAAGCCTATGGGTGCCCTAGCCTGAAGGCTAGGGGAGCCCTAGCCTTTGCCTAGGGGAGCCCGAGCCTAAAGCCTAGGGGTGCCCTAGCCTGAAGGCTAGGGGAGCCCTAGCCTTAGCCTAGGGGAGCCCGAGCCTAAAGCCTAGGGGTGCCCTAGCCTGAAGGCTAGGGGAGCCCTAGCCTTAGCCTAGGGGAGCCCGAGCCTAAAGCCTAGGGGTGCCCTAGCCTGAAGGCTAGGGGAGCCCTAGCCTTAGCCTAGGGGAGCCCGAGCCTAAAGCCTAGGGGTGCCCTAGCCTGAAGGCTAGGGGAGCCCTAGCCTTAGCCTAGGGGAGCCCGAGCCTAAAGCCTAGGGGTGCCCTAGCCTGAAGGCTAGGGGAGCCCTAGCCTTAGCCTAGGGGAGCCCGAGCCTAAAGCCTAGGGGTGCCCTAGCCTGAAGGCTAGGGGAGCCCTAGCCTTAGCCTAGGGGAGCCCGAGCCTAAAGCCTAGGGGTGCCCTAGCCTGAAGGCTAGGGGAGCCCTAGCCTTAGCCTAGGGGAGCCCGAGCCTAAAGCCTAGGGGTGCCCTAGCCTGAAGGCTAGGGGAGCCCTAGCCGTAGCCTAGGGGAGCCCGAGCCTAAAGCCTAGGGGTGCCCTAGCCTGAAGGCTAGGGGAGCCCTAGCCTTAGCCTAGGGGAGCCCGAGCCTAAAGCCTAGGGGTGCCCTAGCCTGAAGGCTAGGGGAGCCCTAGCCTTAGCCTAGGGGAGCCCGAGCCTAAAGCCTAGGGGTGCCCTAGCCTGAAGGCTAGGGGAGCCCTAGCCTTAGCCTAGGGGAGCCCGAGCCTAAAGCCTAGGGGTGCCCTAGCCTGAAGGCTAGGGGAGCCCTAGCCTTAGCCTAGGGGAGCCCGAGCCTAAAGCCTAGGGGTGCCCTAGCCTGAAGGCTAGGGGAGCCCTAGCCTTAGCCTAGGGGAGCCCGAGCCTAAAGCCTAGGGGTGCCCTAGCCTGAAGGCTAGGGGAGCCCTAGCCTTAGCCTAGGGGAGCCCGAGCCTAAAGCCTAGGGGTGCCCTAGCCTGAAGGCTAGGGGAGCCCTAGCCTTAGCCTAGGGGAGCCCGAGCCTAAAGCCTAGGGGTGCCCTAGCCTGAAGGCTAGGGGAGCCCTAGCCTTAGCCTAGGGGAGCCCGAGCCTAAAGCCTAGGGGCGCCCTAGCCTGAAGGCTAGGGGAGCCCTAGCCTTAGCCTAGGGGAGCCCGAGCCTAAAGCCTAGGGGCGCCCTAGCCTGAAGGCTAGGGGAGCCCTAGCCTTAGCCTAGGGGAGCCCGAGCCTAAAGCCTAGGGGCGCCCTAGCCTGAAGGCTAGGGGAGCCCTAGCCTTAGCCTAGGGGAGCCCGAGCCTAAAGCCTAGGGGCGCCCTAGCCTGAAGGCTAGGGGAGCCCTAGCCTTAGCCTAGGGGAGCCCGAGCCTAAAGCCTAGGGGCGCCCTAGCCTGAAGGCTAGGGGAGCCCTAGCCTTAGCCTAGGGGAGCCCGAGCCTAAAGCCTAGGGGCGCCCTAGCCTGAAGGCTAGGGGAGCCCTAGCCTTAGCCCAGGGGAGCCCGAGCCTAAAGCCTAGGGGCGCCCTAGCCTGAAGGCTAGGGGAGCCCTAGCCTTAGCCCAGGGGAGCCCGAGCCTAAAGCCTAGGGGCGCCCTAGCCTGAAGGCTAGGGGAGCCCTAGCCTTAGCCCAGGGGAGCCCGAGCCTAAAGCCTAGGGGCGCCCTAGCCTGAAGGCTAGGGGAGCCCTAGCCTTAGCCCAGGGGAGCCCGAGCCTAAAGCCTAGGGGCGCCCTAGCCTGAAGGCTAGGGGAGCCCTAGCCTTAGCCCAGGGGAGCCCGAGCCTAAAGCCTAGGGGCGCCCTAGCCTGAAGGCTAGGGGAGCCCTAGCCTTAGCCCAGGGGAGCCCGAGCCTAAAGCCTAGGGGCGCCCTAGCCTGAAGGCTAGGGGAGCCCTAGCCTTAGCCTAGGGGAGCCCGAGCCTAAAGCCTAGGGGCGCCCTAGCCTGAAGGCTAGGGGAGCCCTAGCCTTAGCCTAGGGGAGCCCGAGCCTAAAGCCTAGGGGCGCCCTAGCCTGAAGGCTAGGGGAGCCCTAGCCTTAGCCTAGGGGAGCACGAGCCTAAAGCCTAGGGGCGCCCTAGCCTGAAGGCTAGGGGAGCCCTAGCCTTAGCCTAGGGGAGCCCGAGCCTAAAGCCTAGGGGCGCCCTAGCCTGAAGGCTAGGGGAGCCCTAGCCTTAGCCTAGGGGAGCCCGAGCCTAAAGCCTAGGGGCGCCCTAGCCTGAAGGCTAGGGGAGCCCTAGCCTTAGCCTAGGGGAGCCCGAGCCTAAAGCCTAGGGGCGCCCTAGCCTGAAGGCTAGGGGAGCCCTAGCCTTAGCCTAGGGGAGCCCGAGCCTAAAGCCTAGGGGCGCCCTAGCCTGAAGGCTAGGGGAGCCCTAGCCTTAGCCTAGGGGAGCCCGAGCCTAAAGCCTAGGGGCGCCCTAGCCTGAAGGCTAGGGGAGCCCTAGCCTTAGCCTAGGGGAGCCCGAGCCTAAAGCCTAGGGGCGCCCTAGCCTGAAGGCTAGGGGAGCCCTAGCCTTAGCCTAGGGGAGCCCGAGCCTAAAGCCTAGGGGCGCCCTAGCCTGAAGGCTAGGGGAGCCCTAGCCTTAGCCTAGGGGAGCCCGAGCCTAAAGCCTAGGGGCGCCCTAGCCTGAAGGCTAGGGGAGCCCTAGCCTTAGCCTAGGGGAGCCCGAGCCTAAAGCCTAGGGGCGCCCTAGCCTGAAGGCTAGGGGAGCCCTAGCCTTAGCCTAGGGGAGCCCGAGCCTAAAGCCTAGGGGCGCCCTAGCCTGAAGGCTAGGGGAGCCCTAGCCTTAGCCTAGGGGAGCCCGAGCCTAAAGCCTAGGGGCGCCCTAGCCTGAAGGCTAGGGGAGCCCTAGCCTTAGCCTAGGGGAGCCCGAGCCTAAAGCCTAGGGGCGCCCTAGCCTGAAGGCTAGGGGAGCCCTAGCCTTAGCCTAGGGGAGCCCGAGCCTAAAGGCTAGGGGCGCCCTAGCCTGAAGGCTAGGGGAGCCCTAGCCTTAGCCTAGGGGAGTCCGAGCCTAAAGGCTAGGGGCGCCCTAGCCTGAAGGCTAGGGGAGCCCTGGCCTTAGCCTAGGGGAGCCCGAGCCTAAAGGCTAGGGGCGCCCTAGCCTGAAGGCTAGGGGAGCCCTGGCCTTAGCCTAGGGGAGCCCGAGCCTAAAGGCTAGGGGCGCCCTAGCCTGAAGGCTAGGGGAGCCCTGGCCTTAGCCTAGGGGAGCCCGAGCCTAAAGGCTAGGGGCGCCCTAGCCTGAAGGCTAGGGGAGCCCTGGCCTTAGCCTAGGGGAGCCCGAGCCTAAAGGCTAGGGGCGCCCTAGCCTGAAGGCTAGGGGAGCCCGGCCTTAGCCTAGGGGAGCCCGAGCCTAAAGGCTAGGGGCGCCCTAGCCTGAAGGCTAGGGGAGCCCTGGCCTTAGCCTAGGGGAGCCCGAGCCTAAAGGCTAGGGGCGCCCTAGCCTGAAGGCTAGGGGAGCCCTGGCCTTAGCCTAGGGGAGCCCGAGCCTAAAGGCTAGGGGCGCCCTAGCCTGAAGGCTAGGGGAGCCCTAGCCTTAGCCTAGGGGAGCCCGAGCCTAAAGGCTAGGGGCGCCCTAGCCTGAAGGCTAGGGGAGCCCTAGCCTTAGCCTGGGGGAGCCCGAGCCTAAAGGCTAGGGGCGCCCTAGCCTGAAGGCTAGGGGAGCCCTAGCCTTAGCCTGGGGGAGCCCGAGCCTAAAGGCTAGGGGCGCCCTAGCCTGAAGGCTAGGGGAGCCCTAGCCTTAGCCTGGGGGAGCCCGAGCCTAAAGGCTAGGGGCGCCCTAGTCTGAAGGCTAGGGGAGCCCTAGCCTTAGCCTGGGGGAGCCCGAGCCTAAAGGCTAGGGGCGCCCTAGCCTGAAGGCTAGGGGAGCCCTAGCCTTAGCCTGGGGGAGCCCGAGCCTAAAGGCTAGGGGCGCCCTAGCCTGAAGGCTAGGGGAGCCCTAGCCTTAGCCTGGGGGAGCCCGAGCCTAAAGGCTAGGGGCGCCCTAGCCTGAAGGCTAGGGGAGCCCTAGCCTTAGCCTGGGGGAGCCCGAGCCTAAAGGCTAGGGGCGCCCTAGCCTGAAGGCTAGGGGAGCCCTAGCCTTAGCCTGGGGGAGCCCGAGCCTAAAGGCTAGGGGCGCCCTAGCCTGAAGGCTAGGGGAGCCCTAGCCTTAGCCTGGGGGAGCCCGAGCCTAAAGGCTAGGGGCGCCCTAGCCTGAAGGCTAGGGGAGCCCTAGCCTTAGCCTGGGGGAGCCCGAGCCTAAAGGCTAGGGGCGCCCTAGCCTGAAGGCTAGGGGAGCCCTAGCCTTAGCCTGGGGGAGCCCGAGCCTAAAGGCTAGGGGCGCCCTAGCCTGAAGGCTAGGGGAGCCCTAGCCTTAGCCTGGGGGAGCCCGAGCTTAAGGCTAGGGGCGCCCTAGCCTGAAGGCTAGGGGAGCCCTAGCCTTAGCCTGGGGGAGCCCGAGCCTAAAGGCTAGGGGCGCCCTAGCCTGAAGGCTAGGGGAGCCCTAGCCTTAGCCTGGGGGAGCCCGAGCCTAAAGGCTAGGGGCGCCCTAGCCTGAAGGCTAGGGGAGCCCTAGCCTTAGCCTGGGGGAGCCCGAGCCTAAAGGCTAGGGGCGCCCTAGCCTGAAGGCTAGGGGAGCCCTAGCCTTAGCCTGGGGGAGCCCGAGCCTAAAGGCTAGGGGCGCCCTAGCCTGAAGGCTAGGGGAGCCCTAGCCTTAGCCTAGGGGAGCCCGAGCCTAAAGGCTAGGGGCGCCCTAGCCTGAAGGCTAGGGGAGCCCTAGCCTTAGCCTGGGGGAGCCTGAGCCTAAAGGCTAGGGGCGCCCTAGCCTGAAGGCTAGGGGAGCCCTAGCCTTAGCCTAGGTGAGCCCGAGCCTAAAGCCTAGGGGCGCCCTAGCCTGATGGCTAGGGGAGCCCTAGCCTTAGCCTAGGGGAGCCCGAGCCTAAAGCCTAGGGGCGCCCTAGCCTGAAGGCTAGGGGAGCCCTAGCCTTAGCCTAGGGGAGCCCGAGCCTAAAGCCTAGGGGCGCCCTACCTGAAGGCTAGGGGAGCCCTAGCCTTAGCCTAGGGGAGCCCGAGCCTAAAGCCTAGGGGCGCCCTAGCCTGAAGGCTAGGGGAGCCCTAGCCTTAGCCTAGGGGAGCCCGAGCCTAAAGCCTAGGGGCGCCCTAGCCTGAAGGCTAGGGGAGCCCTAGCCTTAGCCTAGGGGAGCCCGAGCCTAAAGCCTAGGGGCGCCCTAGCCTGAAGGCTAGGGGAGCCCTAGCCTTAGCCTAGGGGAGCCCGAGCCTAAAGCCTAGGGGCGCCCTAGCCTGAAGGCTAGGGGAGCCCTAGCCTTAGCCTAGGGGAGCCCGAGCCTAAAGCCTAGGGGCGCCCTAGCCTGAAGGCTAGGGGAGCCCTAGCCTTAGCCTAGGGGAGCCCGAGCCTAAAGCCTAGGGGCGCCCTAGCCTGAAGGCTAGGGGAGCCCTAGCCTTAGCCTAGGGGAGCCCGAGCCTAAAGCCTAGGGGCGCCCTAGCCTGAAGGCTAGGGGAGCCCTAGCCTTAGCCTAGGGGAGCCCGAGCCTAAAGCCTAGGGGCGCCCTAGCCTGAAGGCTAGGGGAGCCCTAGCCTTAGCCTAGGGGAGCCCGAGCCTAAAGCCTAGGGGCGCCCTAGCCTGAAGGCTAGGGGAGCCCTAGCCTTAGCCTAGGGGAGCCCGAGCCTAAAGCCTAGGGGCGCCCTAGCCTGAAGGCTAGGGGAGCCCGAGCCTTAGCCTAGGGGAGCCCGAGCCTAAAGCCTAGGGGCGCCCTAGCCTGAAGGCTAGGGGAGCCCGAGCCTTAGCCTAGGGGAGCCCGAGCCTAAAGCCTAGGGGCGCCCTAGCCTGAAGGCTAGGGGAGCCCGAGCCTTAGCCTAGGGGAGCCCGAGCCTAAAGCCTAGGGGCGCCCTAGCCTGAAGGCTAGGGGAGCCCGAGCCTTAGCCTAGGGGAGCCCGAGCCTAAAGCCTAGGGGCGCCCTAGCCTGAAGGCTAGGGGAGCCCGAGCCTTAGCCTAGGGGAGCCCGAGCCTAAAGCCTAGGGGCGCCCTAGCCTGAAGGCTAGGGGAGCCCGAGCCTTAGCCTAGGGGAGCCCGAGCCTAAAGCCTAGGGGCGCCCTAGCCTGAAGGCTAGGGGAGCCCGAGCCTTAGCCTAGGGGAGCCCGAGCCTAAAGCCTAGGGGCGCCCTAGCCTGAAGGCTAGGGGAGCCCGAGCCTTAGCCTAGGGGAGCCCGAGCCTAAAGCCTAGGGGCGCCCTAGCCTGAAGGCTAGGGGAGCCCGAGCCTTAGCCTAGGGGAGCCCGAGCCTAAAGCCTAGGGGCGCCCTAGCCTGAAGGCTAGGGGAGCCCGAGCCTTAGCCTAGGGGAGCCCGAGCCTAAAGCCTAGGGGCGCCCTAGCCTGAAGGCTAGGGGAGCCCGAGCCTTAGCCTAGGGGAGCCCGAGCCTAAAGCCTAGGGGCGCCCTAGCCTGAAGGCTAGGGGAGCCCGAGCCTTAGCCTAGGGGAGCCCGAGCCTAAAGCCTAGGGGCGCCCTAGCCTGAAGGCTAGGGGAGCCCGAGCCTTAGCCTAGGGGAGCCCGAGCCTAAAGCCTAGGGGCGCCCTAGCCTGAAGGCTAGGGGAGCCCGAGCCTTAGCCTAGGGGAGCCCGAGCCTAAAGCCTAGGGGCGCCCTAGCCTGAAGGCTAGGGGAGCCCGAGCCTTAGCCTAGGGGAGCCCGAGCCTAAAGCCTAGGGGCGCCCTAGCCTGAAGGCTAGGGGAGCCCGAGCCTTAGCCTAGGGGAGCCCGAGCCTAAAGCCTAGGGGCGCCCTAGGCTGAAGGCTAGGGGAGCCCGAGCCTTAGCCTAGGGGAGCCCGAGCCTAAAGCCTAGGGGCGGCCTAGCCTGAAGGCTAGGGGAGCCCGAGCCTTAGCCTAGGGGAGCCCGAGCCTAAAGCCTAGGGGCGCCCTAGCCTGAAGGCTAGGGGAGCCCGAGCCTTAGCCTAGGGGAGCCCGAGCCTAAAGCCTAGGGGCCCCCTAGCCTGAAGGCTAGGGGAGCCCGAGCCTTAGCCTAGGGGAGCCCGAGCCTAAAGCCTAGGGGTGCCCTAGCCTTAGCCTAGGGGAGCCCGAGCCTAAAGCCTAGGGGTGCCCTAGCCTGAAGGCTAGGGGAGCCCTAGCCTTAGCCTAGGGGAGCCTAAAGCCTAGGGGTGCCCTAGCCTGAAGGCGATGGGAGCCCTAGCCTTAGCCTAGGGGAGCCTAAAGCCTAGGGGTGCCCTAGCCTGAAGGCTAGGGGAGCCCTAGCCTTAGCCTAGGGGAGCCTAAAGCCTAGGGGTGCCCTAGCCTGAAGGCTAGGGGAGCCCTAGCCTTAGCCTAGGGGAGCCTAAAGCCTAGGGGTGCCCTAGCCTGAAGGCTAGGGGAGCCCTAGCCTTAGCCTAGGGGAGCCCTAGCCTAAAGCCTAGGGGTGCCCTTGCCTGAAGGCTAGGGGAGCCCTAGCCTTAGCCTAATGGAGCCCTAGCCTAAAGCCTAGGGGTGCCCTAGCCTGAAGGCTAGGGGAGCCCTAGCCTTAGCCTAGGGGAGCCCTAGCCTAAAGCCTAGGGGTGCCCTAGCCTGAAGGCTAGGGGAGCCCTAGCCTTAGCCTAGGGGAGCCCTAGCCTAAAGCCTAGGGGTGCCCTAGCCTGAAGGCTAGGGGAGCCCTAGCCTTAGCCTAGGGGAGCCCTAGCCTAAAGCCTAGGGGTGCCCTAGCCTGAAGGCTAGGGGAGCCCTAGCCTTAGCCTAGGGGAGCCCTAGCCTAAAGCCTAGGGGTGCCCTAGCCTGAAGGCTAGGGGAGCCCTAGCCTTAGCCTAGGGGAGCCCTAGCCTAAAGCCTAGGGGTGCCCTAGCCTGAAGGCTAGGGGAGCCCTAGCCTTAGCCTAGGGGAGCCCGAGCCTAAAGCCTAGGGGTGCCCTAGCCTGAAGGCTAGGGGAGCCCTAGCCTTAGCCTAGGGGAGCCCGAGCCTAAAGCCTAGGGGTGCCCTAGCCTGAAGGCTAGGGGAGCCCTAGCCTTAGCCTAGGGGAGCCCGAGCCTAAAGCCTAGGGGCGCCCTAGCCTGAAGGCTAGGGGAGCCCTAGCCTTAGCCTAGGGGAGCCCGAGCCTAAAGCCTAGGGGTGCCCTAGCCTGAAGGCTAGGGGAGCCCTAGCCTTAGCCTAGGGGAGCCCGAGCCTAAAGCCTAGGGTTGCCCTAGCCTGAAGGCTAGGGGAGCCCTAGCCTTAGCCTAGGGGAGCCCGAGCCTAAAGCCTAGGGGTGCCCTAGCCTGAAGGCTAGGGGAGCCCTAGCCTTAGCCTAGGGGAGCCCGAGCCTAAAGCCTAGGGGTGCCCTAGCCTGAAGGCTAGGGGAGCCCTAGCCTTAGCCTAGGGGAGCCCGAGCCTAAAGCCTAGGGGTGCCCTAGCCTGAAGGCTAGGGGAGCCCTAGCCTTAGCCTAGGGGAGCCCGAGCCTAAAGCCTAGGGGTGCCCTAGCCTGAAGGCTAGGGGAGCCCTAGCCTTAGCCTAGGGGAGCCCGAGCCTAAAGCCTAGGGGTGCCCTAGCCTGAAGGCTAGGGGAGCCCTAGCCTTAGCCTAGGGGAGCCCGAGCCTAAAGCCTAGGGGTGCCCTAGCCTGAAGGCTAGGGGAGCCCTAGCCTTAGCCTAGGGGAGCCCGAGCCTAAAGCCTAGGGGTGCCCTAGCCTGAAGGCTAGGGGAGCCCTCGCCTTAGCCTAGGGGAGCCCTACCGTAAAGCCTAGGGGAGCCCTAGCCTGAAGGCTAGGGGAGCCCTCGCCTTAGCCTAGGGGAGCCCTACCGTAAAGCCTAGGGGTGCCCTAGCCTGAAGGCTAGGGGAGCCCTCGCCTTAGCCTAGGGGAGCCCTACCGTAAAGCCTAGGGGTGCCCTAGCCTGAAGGCTAGGGGAGCCCTCGCCTTAGCCTAGGGGAGTCCTACCGTAAAGCCTAGGGGTGCCCTAGCCTGAAGGCTAGGGGAGCCCTCGCCTTAGCCTAGGGGAGCCCTACCGTAAAGCCTAGGGGTGCCCTAGCCTGAAGGCTAGGGGAGCCCTCGCCTTAGCCTAGGGGAGCCCTACCGTAAAGCCTAGGGGTGCCCTAGCCTGAAGGCTAGGGGAGCCCTCGCCTTAGCCTAGGGGAGCCCTAGCCTAAAGCCTAGGGGTGCCCTAGCCTGAAGGCTAGGGGAGCCCTCGCCTTAGCCTAGGGGAGCCCTAGCCTAAAGCCTAGGGGTGCCCTAGCCTGAAGGCTAGGGGAGCCCTCGCCTTAGCCTAGGGGAGCCCTAGCCTAAAGCCTAGGGGTGCCCTAGCCTGAAGGCTAGGGGAGCCCTCGCCTTAGCCTAGGGGAGCCCTAGCCTAAAGCTAGGGGTGCCCTAGCCTGAAGGCTAGGGGAGCCCTCGCCTTAGCCTAGGGGAGCCCTAGCCTAAAGCCTAGGGGTGCCCTAGCCTGAAGGCTAGGGGAGCCCTCGCCTTAGCCTAGGGGAGCCCTAGCCTAAAGCCTAGGGGTGCCCTAGCCTGAAGGCTAGGGGAGCCCTCGCCTTAGCCTAGGGGAGCCCTAGCCTAAAGCCTAGGGGTGCCCTAGCCTGAAGGCTAGGGGAGCCCTCGCCTTAGCCTAGGGGAGCCCTAGCCTAAAGCCTAGGGGTGCCCTAGCCTGAAGGCTAGGGGAGCCCTCGCCTTAGCCTAGGGGAGCCCAAAGCCTAGGGGTGCCCTAGCCTGAAGGCTAGGGGAGCCCTAGCCTTAGCCTAGGGGAGCCCAAAGCCTAGGGGAGCCCTAGCCTAAAGCCTAGGGGTGCCCTAGCCTGAAGGCTAGGGGAGCCCTAGCCGTAGCCTAGGGGAGCCTAAAGCCTAGGGGTGCCCTAGCCTGAAGGCTAGGGGAGCCCTAGCCTTAGCATAGGGGAGCCCTAGCCTAAAGCCTAGGAGTGGCCTAGTCTGAAGGCTAGGGGAGCCCTAGCCTTAGTCTAGGGGAGCCTAAAGCCTAGGGGCTAGGGGTGCCCTAGCCTGAAGGCTAGGGGAGCCCTAGCCATAGCCTAAGGGAGCCCTAGCCTAAAGCCTAGGGGTGCCCTAGCCTGAAGGCTAGGGGAGCCCTAGCCTAAGCCTACAGGAGCCTAAAGCCTAGGGGTGCCCTAGCCTGAAGGCTAGGGGAGCCCTAGCCTTAGCCTAGGGGAGCCCTAGCCTAAAGCCTAGGGGTGCCCTAGCCTGAAGGCTACGGGAGCCCTAGCCTTAGCCTAGGGGAGCCTAAAGCCTAGGGGTGCCCAAGCCTGAAGGCTAGGGGAGCCCTAGCCTTAGCCTAGGGGAGCCCTAGCCTAAAGCCTAGGGGTGCCCTAGCCTGAAGGCTAGGGGAGCCCTAGCCTTAGCCTAGGGGAGCCCGAGCCTAAAGCCTAGGGGTGCCCTAGCCTGAAGGCTAGGGGAGCCCTAGCCTTAGCCTAGGGGAGCCCGAGCCTAAAGCCTAGGGGTGCCCTAGCCTGAAGGCTAGGGGAGCCCTAGCCTTAGCCTAGGGGAGCCCGAGCCTAAAGCCTAGGGGTGCCCTAGCCTGAAGGCTAGGGGAGCCCTAGCCTTAGCCTAGGGGAGCCCGAGCCTAAAGCCTAGGGGTGCCCTAGCCTGAAGGCTAGGGGAGCCCTAGCCTTAGCCTAGGGGAGCCCGAGCCTAAAGCCTAGGGTTGCCCTAGCCTGAAGGCTAGGGGAGCCCTAGCCTTAGCCTAGGGGGCCCGAGGCTAAAGCCTAGGGGTGCCCTAGCCTGAAGGCTAGGGGAGCCCTAGCCTTAGCCTAGGGGAGCCCGAGCCTAAAGCCTAGGGGTGCCCTAGCCTGAAGGCTAGGGGAGCCCTAGCCTTAGCCTAGGGGAGCCCGAGCCTAAAGCTTAGGGGTGCCCTAGCCTGAAGGCTAGGGGAGCCCTAGCCTTAGCCTAGGGGAGCCCGAGCCTAAAGCCTAGGGGTGCCCTAGCCTGAAGGCTAGGGGAGCCCTAGCCTTAGCCTAGGGGAGCCCGAGCCTAAAGCCTAGGGGTGCCCTAGCATGAAGGCTAGGGGAGCCCTAGCCTTAGCCTAGGGGAGGCCGAGCCTAAAGCCTAGGGTTGCCCTAGCCTGAAGGCTAGGGGAGCCCTAGCCTTAGCCTAGGGGAGCCCGAGCCTAAAGCCTAGGGGTGCCCTAGCCTGAAGGCTAGGGGAGCCCTAGCCTTAGCCTAGGGGAGCCCGAGCCTAAAGCCTAGGGGTGCCCTAGCCTTAGCCTAGGGGAGCCCGAGCCTAAAGCCTAGGGGTGCCCTAGCCTGAAGGCTAGGGGAGCCCTAGCCTTAGCCTAGGGGAGCCTAAAGCCTAGGGGTGCCCTAGCCTGAAGGCTAGGGGAGCCCTAGCCTTAGCCTAGGGGAGCCTAAAGCCTAGGGGTGCCCTAGCCTGAAGTCTAGGGGAGCCCTAGCCTTAGCCTAGGGGAGCCCTAGCCTAAAGCCTAGGGGTGCCCTTGCCTGAAGGCTAGGGGAGCCCTAGCCTTAGCCTAATGGAGCCCTAGCCTAAAGCCTAGGGGTGCCCTAGCCTGAAGGCTAGGGGAGCCCTAGCCTTAGCCTAGGGGAGCCCTAGCCTAAAGCCTAGGGGTTCCCTAGCCTGAAGGCTAGGGGAGCCCTAGCCTTAGCCTAGGGGAGCCCGAGCCTAAAGCCTAGGGGTGCCCTAGCCTGAAGGCTAGGGGAGCCCTAGCCTTAGCCTAGGGGAGCCCGAGCCTAAAGCCTAGGGGTGCCCTAGCCTGAAGGCTAGGGGAGCCCTAGCCTTAGCCTAGGGGAGCCCGAGCCTAAAGCCTAGGGGTGCCCTAGCCTGAAGGCTAGGGGAGCCCTAGCCTTAGCCTAGGGGAGCCCGAGCCTAAAGCCTAGGGTTGCCCTAGCCTGAAGGCTAGGGGAGCCCTAGCCTTAGCCTAGGGGAGCCCGAGCCTAAAGCCTAGGGGTGCCCTAGCCTGAAGGCTAGGGGAGCCCTAGCCTTAGCCTAGGGGAGCCCGAGCCTAAAGCCTAGGGGTGCCCTAGCCTGAAGGCTAGGGGAGCCCTAGCCTTAGCCTAGGGGAGCCCGAGCCTAAAGCCTAGGGGTGCCCTAGCCTGAAGGCTAGGGGAGCCCTAGCCTTAGCCTAGGGGAGCCCGAGCCTAACGCCTAGGGGTGCCCTAGCCTGAAGGCTAGAGGAGCCCTAGCCTTAGCCTAGGGGAGCCCGAGCCTAAAGCCTAGGGGTGCCCTAGCCTGAAGGCTAGGGGAGCCCTAGCCTTAGCCTAGGGGAGCCCGAGCCTAAAGCCTAGGGGTGCCCTAGCCTGAAGGCTAGGGGAGCCCTCGCCTTAGCCTAGGGGAGCCCTACCGTAAAGCCTAGGGGAGCCCTAGCCTGAAGGCTAGGGGAGCCCTCGCCTTAGCCTAGGGGAGCCCTACCGTAAAGCCTAGGGGTGCCCTAGCCTGAAGGCTAGGGGAGCCCTCGCCTTAGCCTAGGGGAGCCCTACCGTAAAGCCTAGGGGTGCCCTAGCCTGAAGGCTAGGGGAGCCCTCGCCTTAGCCTAGGGGAGTCCTACCGTAAAGCCTAGGGGTGCCCTAGCCTGAAGGCTAGGGGAGCCCTCGCCTTAGCCTAGGGGAGCCCTAACGTAATGCCTAGGGGTGCCCTAGCCTGAAGGCTAGGGGAGCCCTCGTCTTAGCCTAGGGGAGCCCTACCGTAAAGCCTAGGGGTGCCCTAGCCTGAAGGCTAGGGGAGCCCTCGCCTTAGCCTAGGGGAACCCTAGCCTAAAGCCTAGGGGTGCCCTAGCCTGAAGGCTAGGGGAGCCCTCGCCTTAACCTAGGGGAGCCCTAGCCTAAAGCCTAGGGGTGCCCTAGCCTGAAGGCTAGGGGAGCCCTCGCCTTAGCCTAGGGGAGCCCTACCGTAAAGCCTAGGGGTGCCCTAGCCTGAAGGCTAGGGGAGCCCTCGCCTTAGCCTAGGGGAGCCCTAGCCTAAAGCCTAGGGGTGCCCTAGCCTGAAGGCTAGGGGAGCCCTCGCCTTAGCCTAGGGGAGCCCTAGCCTAAAGCCAAGGGGTGCCCTAGCCTGAAGGCTAGGGGAGCCCTCGCCTTAGCCTAGGGGAGCCCTAGCCTAAAGCCTAGGGGTGCCCTAGCCTGAAGGCTAGGGGAGCCCTCGCCTTAGCCTAGGGGAGCCCTAGCCTAAAGCCTAGGGGTGCCCTAGCCTGAAGGCTAGGGGAGCCCTCGCCTGAAGGCTAGGGGAGCCCTCGCCTTAGCCTAGGGGAGCCCAAAGCCTAGGGGTGCCCTAGCCTGAAGGCTAGGGCAGCCCTCGCCTTAGCCTAGGGGAGCCCAAAGCCTAGGGGTGCCCTAGCCTGAAGGCTAGGGGAGCCCTAGCCTTAGCCTAGGGGAGCCCAAAGCCTAGGGGAGCCCTAGCCTAAAGCCTAGGGGTGCCCTAGCCTGAAGGCTAGGGGAGCCCTAGCCGTAGCCTAGGGGATCCTAAAGCCTAGGGGTGCCCTAGCCTGAAGGCTAGGGGAGCCCTAGCCTTAGCATAGGGGAGCCCTAGCCTAAAGCCTAGGAGTGGCCTAGTCTGAAGGCTAGGGGAGCCCTAGCCTTAGTCTAGGGGAGCCTAAAGCCTAGGGGCTAGGGGTGCCCTAGCCTGAAGGCTAGGGGAGCCCTAGCCATAGCCTAAGGGAGCCCTAGCCTAAAGCCTAGGGGTGCCCTAGCCTGAAGGCTAGGGGAGCCCTAGCCTAAGCCTACAGGAGCCTAAAGCCTAGGGGTGCCCTAGCCTGAAGGCTAGGGGAGCCCTAGCCTTAGCCTAGGGGAGCCCTAGCCTAAAGCCTAGGGGTGCCCTAGCCTGAAGGCTACGGGAGCCCTAGCCTTAGCCTAGGGGAGCCTAAAGCCTAGGGGTGCCCAAGCCTGAAGGCTAGGGGAGCCCTAGCCTTAGCCTAGGGGAGCCCTAGCCTAAAGCCTAGGGGTGCCCTAGCCTGAAGGCTAGGGGAGCCCTAGCCTTAGCCTAGGGGAGCCTAAAGCCTAGGGGTGCCCTAGCCTGAAGGCTAGGGGAGCCCTAGCCTTAGCCTAGGGGAGCCCGAGCCTAAAGCCTAGGGGTGCCCTAGCCTGAAGGCTAGGGGAGCCCTAGCCTTAGCCTAGGGGAGCCCGAGCCTAAAGCCTAGGGGTGCCCTAGCCTGAAGGCTAGGGGAGCCCTAGCCTTAGCCTAGGGGAGCCCGAGCCTAAAGCCTAGGGGTGCCCTAGCCTGAAGGCTAGGGGAGCCCTAGCCTTAGCCTAGGGGAGCCCGAGGCTAAAGCCTAGGGGTGCCCTAGCCTGAAGGCTAGGGGAGCCCTAGCCTTAGCCTAGGGGAGCCCGAGCCTAAAGCCTAGGGGTGCCCTAGCCTGAAGGCTAGGGGAGCCCTAGCCTTAGCCTAGGGGGCCCGAGGCTAAAGCCTAGGGGTGCCCTAGCCTGAAGGCTAGGGGAGCCCTAGCCTTAGCCTAGGGGAGCCCGAGCCTAAAGCCTAGGGGTGCCCTAGCCTGAAGGCTAGGGGAGCCCTAGCCTTAGCCTAGGGGAGCCCGAGCCTAAAGCTTAGGGGTGCCCTAGCCTGAAGGCTAGGGGAGCCCTAGCCTTAGCCTAGGGGAGCCCGAGCCTAAAGCCTAGGGGTGCCCTAGCCTGAAGGCTAGGGGAGCCCTAGCCTTAGCCTAGGGGAGCCCGAGCCTAAAGCCTAGGGGTGCCCTAGCATGAAGGCTAGGGGAGCCCTAGCCTTAGCATAGGGGAGGCCGAGCCTAAAGCCTAGGGGTGCCCTAGCCTGAAGGCTAGGGGAGCCCTAGCCTTAGCCTAGGGGAGCCCGAGCCTAAAGCCTAGGGGTGCCCTAGCCTGAAGGCTAGGGGAGCCCTAGCCTTAGCCTAGGGGAGCCCGAGCCTAAAGCCTAGGGGTGCCCTAGCCTTAGCCTAGGGGAGCCCGAGCCTAAAGCCTTGGGGTGCCCTAGCCTGAAGGCTAGGGGAGCCCTAGCCTTAGCCTAGGGGAGCCTAAAGCCTAGGGGTGCCCTAGCCTGAAGGCTAGGGGAGCCCTAGCCTTAGCCTAGGGGAGCCTAAAGCCTAGGGGTGCCCTAGCCTGAAGGCTAGGGGAGCCCTAGCCTTAGCCTAGGGGAGCCTAAAGCCTAGGGGTGCCCTAGCCTGAAGGCTAGGGGAGCCCTAGCCTTAGCCTAGGGGAGCCTAAAGCCTAGGGGTGCCCTAGCCTGAAGGCTAGGGGAGCCCTAGCCTTAGCCTAGGGGAGCCTAAAGCCTAGGGGTGCCCTAGCCTGAAGGCTAGGGGAGCCCTAGCCTTAGCCTAGGGGAGCCTAAAGCCTAGGGGTGCCCTAGCCTGAAGGCTAGGGGAGCCCTAGCCTTAGCCTAGGGGAGCCCTAGCCTAAAGCCTAGGGGTGCCCTAGCCTGAAGGCTAGGGGAGCCCTAGCCTTAGCCTAGGGGAGCCTAAAGCCTAGGGGTGCCCTAGCCTCAAGGTTAGGGGAGCCCGAGCCTTAGCCTAGGGGAGCCTAAAGCCTAGGGGTGCCCTAGCCTGAAGGCAAGGGGAGCCCTAGCCTTAGCCTAGGGGAGCCTAAAGCCTAGGGGTGCCCTAGCCTGAAGGCTAGGGGAGCCCTAGCCTTAGCCTAGGGGAGCCTAAAGCCTAGGGGTGCCCTAGCCTGAAGGCTAGGGGAGCCCTAGCCTTAGCCTAGGGGAGCCTAAAGCCTAGGGGTGCCCTAGCCTGAAGGCTAGGGGAGCCCTAGCCTTAGCCTAGGGGAGCCCTAGCCTAAAGCCTAGGGGTGCCCTTGCCTGAAGGCTAGGGGAGCCCTAGCCTTAGCCTAATGGAGCCCTAGCCTAAAGCCTAGGGGTGCCCTAGCCTGAAGGCTAGGGGAGCCCTAGCCTTAGCCTAGGGGAGCCCTAGCCTAAAGCCTAGGGGTGCCCTAGCCTGAAGGCTAGGGGAGCCCTAGCCTTAGCCTAGGGGAGCCCTAGCCTAAAGCCTAGGGGTGCCCTAGCCTGAAGGCTAGGGGAGCCCTAGCCTTAGCCTAGGGGAGCCCTAGCCTAAAGCCTAGGGGTGCCCTAGCCTGAAGGCTAGGGGAGCCCTAGCCTTAGCCTAGGGGAGCCCTAGCCTAAAGCCTAGGGGTGCCCTAGCCTGAAGGCTAGGGGAGCCCTAGCCTTAGCCTAGGGGAGCCCTAGCCTAAAGCCTAGGGGTGCCCTAGCCTGAAGGCTAGGGGAGCCCTAGCCTTAGCCTAGGGGAGCCCTAGCCTAAAGCCTAGGGGTGCCCTAGCCTGAAGGCTAGGGGAGCCCTAGCCTTAGCCTAGGGGAGCCCTAGCCTAAAGCCTAGGGGTGCCCTAGCCTGAAGGCTAGGGGAGCCCTAGCCTTAGCCTAGGGGAGCCCTAGCCTAAAGCCTAGGGGTGCCCTAGCCTGAAGGCTAGGGGAGCCCTAGCCTTAGCCTAGGGGAGCCCGAGCCTAAAGCCTAGGGGTGCCCTAGCCTGAAGGCTAGGGGAGCCCTAGCCTTAGCCTAGGGGATCCCGAGCCTAAAGCCTAGGGGTGCCCTAGCCTGAAGGCTAGGGGAGCCCTAGCCTTAGCCTAGGGGAGCCCGAGCCTAAAGCCTAGGGGTGCCCTAGCCTGAAGGCTAGGGGAGCCCTAGCCTTAGCCTAGGGGAGCCCGAGCCTAAAGCCTAGGGGTGCCCTAGCCTGAAGGCTAGGGGAGCCCTAGCCTTAGCCTAGGGGAGCCCGAGCCTAAAGCCTAGGGGTGCCCTAGCCTGAAGGCTAGGGGAGCCCTAGCCTTAGCCTAGGGGAGCCCGAGCCTAAAGCCTAGGGGTGCCCTAGCCTGAAGGCTAGGGGAGCCCTAGCCTTAGCCTAGGGGAGCCCGAGCCTAAAGCCTAGGGGTGCCCTAGCCTGAAGGCTAGGGGAGCCCTAGCCTTAGCCTAGGGGAGCCCGAGCCTAAAGCCTAGGGGTGCCCTAGCCTGAAGGCTAGGGGAGCCCTAGCCTTAGCCTAGGGGAGCCCGAGCCTAAAGCCTAGGGGTGCCCTAGCCTGAAGGCTAGGGGAGCCCTCGCCTTAGCCTAGGGGAGCCCTACCGTAAAGCCTAAGGGTGCCCTAGCCTGAAGGCTAGGGGAGCCCTCGCCTTAGCCTAGGGGAGCCCTACCGTAAAGCATAGTGGTGCCCTAGCCTGAAGGCTAGGGGAGCCCTCGCCTTAGCCTAGGGGAGCCCTAGCCTAAAGCCTAGGGGTGCCCTAGCCTGAAGGCTAGGGGAGCCCTCGCCTTAGCCTAGGGGAGCCCTAGCCTAAAGCCTAGGGGTGCCCTAGCCTGAAGGCTAGGGAAGCCCTCGCCTTAGCCTAGGGGAGCCCTAGCCTAAAGCCTAGGGGTGCCCTAGCCTGAAGGCTAGGGGAGCCCTCGCCTTAGCCTAGGGGAGCCCTAGCCTAAAGCCTAGGGGTGCCCTAGCCTGAGGGTTAGGGGAGCCCTCGCCTTAGCCTAGGGGAGCCCTAGCCTAAAGCCTAGGGGTGCCCTAGCCTGAAGGCTAGGGGAGCCCTCGCCTTAGCCTAGGGGAGCCCTAGCCTAAAGCCTAGGGGTGCCCTAGCCTGAAGGCTAGGGGAGCCCTCGCCTTAGCCTAGGGGAGCCCTAGCCTAAAGCCTAGGGGTGCCCTAGCCTGAAGGCTAGGGGAGCCCTCGCCTTAGCCTAGGGGAGCCCAAAGCCTAGGGGTGCCCTAGCCTGAAGGCTAGGGCAGCCCTCGCCTTAGCCTAGGGGAGCCCAAAGCCTAGGGGTGCCCTAGCCTGAAGGCTAGGGGAGCCCTAGCCTTAGCCTAGGGGAGCCCAAAGCCTAGGGGAGCCCTAGCCTAAAGCCTAGGGGTGCCCTAGCCTGAAGGCTAGGGGAGCCCTAGCCGTAGCCTAGGGGAGCCTAAAGCCTAGGGGTGCCCTAGCCTGAAGGCTAGGGGAGCCCTAGCCTTAGCCTAGGGGAGCCTAAAGCCTAGGGGTGCCCTAGCCTGAAGGCTAGGGGAGCCCTAGCCTTAGCCTAGGAGAGCCCTAGCCTAAAGCCTAGGGGTGCCCTAGCCTGAAGGCTAGGGGAGCCCTAGCCTTAGCCTAGGGGAGCCTAAAGCCTAGGGGTGCCCTAGCCTGAAGGCTAGGGGAGCCCTAGCCTTAGCTTAGGGGAGCCCTAGCCTAAAGCCTAGGGGTGCCCTAGCCTGAAGGCTAGGGGAGCCCTAGCCTTAGCCTAGGGGAGCCTAAAGCCTAGGGGTGCCCTAGCCTGAAGGCTAGGAGAGCCCTAGCCTTAGCCTAGGGGAGCCCTAGCCTAAAGCCTAGGGGTGCCCTAGCATGAAGGCTAGGGGAGCCCTAGCCTTAGCCTAGGGGAGCCTAAAGCCTAGGGGTGCCCTATCCTGAAGGCTAGGGGAGCCCTAGCCTTAGCCTAGGGGAGCCTAAAGCCTAGGGGTGCCCTAGCCTGAAGGCTAGGGGAGCCCAAGCCTTAGCCTAGGGGAGCCTAAAGCCTAGGGGTGCCCTAGCCTGAAGGCTAGGGGATCCCTAGCCTTAGCCTAGGGGAGCCCCAGCCTAAAGCCTAGGGGTGCCCTAGCCTGAAGGCTAGGGGAGCCCTAGCCTTAGCCTAGGGGAGCCTAAAGCCTAGGGGTGCCCCAGCCTGAAGGCTAGGGGAGCCCTAACCTTAGCCTAGGGGAGCCCTAGCCTAAAGCCTAGGGGTGCCCTAGCCTGAAGGCTAGGGGAGCCCTAGCCTTAGCCTAGGGGAGCCTAAAGCCTAGGGGTGCCCTAGCCTGAAGGCTAGGGGAGCCCTAGCCTTAGCCTAGTGGAGCCCTAGCCTAAAGCCTAGGGGTGCCCTAGCCTGAAGGCTAGGGGAGCCCTAGCCTTAGCCTAGGGGAGCCTGAAGCCTAGGGGTGCCCTAGCCTGAAGGCTAGGGGAGCCCTAGCCTTAGCCTTGGGGAGCCTGAAGCCTAGGGGTGCCCTAGCCTGAAGCCTAGGGGTGCCCTAGCCTGAAGGCTAGGGGAGCCCTCGCCTTAGCCTAGGGGAGCCCTAGCCTAAAGCCTAGGGGTGCCCTAGCCTGAAGGCTAGGGGAGCCCTCGCCTTAGCCTAGGGGAGCCCTAGCCTAAAGCCTAGGGGTCCTCTAGCCTGAAGGCTAGGGGAGCCCTCGCCTTAGCCTAGGGGAGCCCTAGCCTAAAGCCTAGGGGTGCCCTAGCCTGAAGGCTAGGGGAGCCCTCGCCTTAGCCTAGGGGAGCCCTAGCCTAAAGCCTAGGGGTGCCCTAGCCTGAAGGCTAGGGGAGCCCTCGCCTTAGCCTAGGGGAGCCCAAAGCCTAGGGGTGCCCTAGCCTGAAGGCTAGGGCAGCCCTCGCCTTAGCCTAGGGGAGCCCAAAGCCTAGGGGTGCCCTAGCCTGAAGGCTAGGGGAGCCCTAGCCTTAGCCTAGGGGAGCCCAAAGCCTAGGGGAGCCCTAGCCTAAAGCCTAGGGGTGCCCTAGCCTGAAGGCTAGGGGAGCCCTAGCCGTAGCCTAGGGGAGCCTAAAGCCTAGGGGTGCCCTAGCCTGAAGGCTAGGGGAGCCCTAGCCTTAGCATAGGGGAGCCCTAGCCTAAATCTTAGGAGTGGCCTAGTCTGAAGGCTAGGGGAGCCCTAGCCTTAGCCTAGGGGAGCCTAAAGCCTAGGGGCTAGGGGTGCCCTAGCCTGAAGGCTAGGGGAGCCCTAGCCTTAGCCTAAGGGAGCCCTAGCCTAAAGCCTAGGGGTGCCCTAGCCTGAAGGCTAGGGGAGCCCTAGCCTAAGCCTACAGGAGCCTAAAGCCTAGGGGTGCCCTAGCCTGAAGGCTAGGGGAGCCCTAGCCTTAGCCTAGGGGAGCCCTAGCCTAAAGCCTAGGGGTGCCCTAGCCTGAAGGCTACGGGAGCCCTAGCCTTAGCCTAGGGGAGCCTAAAGCCTAGGGGTGCCCAAGCCTGAAGGCTAGGGGAGCCCTAGCCTTAGCCTAGGGGAGCCCTAGCCTAAAGCCTAGGGGTGCCCTAGCCTGAAGGCTAGGGGAGCCCTAGCCTTAGCCTAGGGGAGCCTAAAGCCTAGGGGTGCCGTAACCTGAAGGCTAGGGGAGCCCTAGCCTTAGCCTAGGGGAGCCCTAGCCTAAAGCCTAGGGGTGCCCTAGCCTGAAGGCTAGGGGAGCCCTAGCCTTAGCCTAGGGGAGCCTAAAGCCTAGGGGTGCCCTAGCCTGAAGGCTAGGGGAGCCCTAGCCTTAGCCTAGGGGAGCCCTAGCCTAAAGCCTAGGGGTGCCCTAGCCTGAAGGCTAGGGGAGCCCTAGCCTTAGCCTAGGGGAGCCTAAAGCCTAGGGGTGCCCTAGCCTGAAGGCTAGGGGAGCCCTAGCCTTAGCCTAGGGGAGCCTAAAGCCTAGGGGTGCCCTAGCCTGAAGGCTAGGGGAGCCCTAGCCTTAGCCTAGGAGAGCCCTAGCCTAAAGCCTAGGGGTGCCCTAGCCTGAAGGCTAGGGGAGCCCTAGCCTTAACCTAGGGGAGCCTAAAGCCTAGGGGTGCCCTAGCCTGAAGGCTAGGGGAGCCCTAGCCTTAGCCTAGGGCAGCCTAAAGCCTAGGGGTGCCCTAGCCTGAAGGCTAGGGGAGCCCTAGCCTTAGCCTAGGGGAGCCCTAGCCTAAAGCCTAGGGGTGCCCTAGCCTGAAGGCTAGGGGAGCCCTAGCCTTAGCCTAGGGGAGCCTAAAGCCTAGGGGTGCCCTAGCCTGAAGGCTAGGGCAGCCCTAGCCTTAGCCTAGGGGAGCCTAAAGCCTAGGGGTGCCCCAGCCTGAATGCTAGGGGAGCCCTAGACTTAGCCTAGGGGAGCCCTAGCCTAAAGCCTAGGGGTGCCCTAGCCTGAAGGCTAGGGGAGCCCTAGCCTTAGCCTAGGGCAGCCTAAAGCCTAGGTGTGCCCTAGCCTGAAGGCTAGGGGAGCCCTAGCCTTAGCCCAGGGGAGCCTAAAGCCTACGGGTGCCCTAGCCTGAAGGCTAGGGGAGCCCAAGCCTTAGCCTAGGGGAGCCCTAGCCTAAAGCCTAGGGGTGCCCTAGCCTGAAGGCTAGGGGAGCCCTAGCCTTAGCCTAGGGTAGCCTAAAGCCTAGGGGTGCCCTAGCCTGAAGGCTAGGGGATCCCTAGCCTTAGCCTAGGGGAGCCCTAGCCTTAGCCTAGGGGAGCCTAAAGCCTAGGGGTGCCCCAGCCTGAAGGCTAGGGGAGCCCTAACGTTAGCCTAGGGGAGCCCTAGCCTAAAGCCTAGGGGTGCCCTAGCCTGAAGGCTAGGGGAGCCCTAGCCTTAGCTTAGGGGAGCCTAAAGCCTAGGGGTGCCCTAGCCTGAAAGCTAGGGGAGCCCTAGCCTTAGCCTAGGGGAGCCCTAGCCTAAAGCCTAGGGGTGCCCTAGCCTGAAGGCTAGGGGAGCCCTAGCCTTAGCCTAGGGGAGCCTGAAGCCTAGGGGTGCCCTAGCCTGAAGGCTAGGGGAGCCCTAGCCTTAGCCTAGGGGAGCCTGAAGCCTAGGGGTGCCCTAGCCTGAAGGCTAGGGGAGCCCTAGCCTTAGCCTAGGGGAGCCCTCGCCTGAAGCCTAGGGGTGCCCTAGTCTGAAGGCTAGTGGAGCCCTAGCCTTAGCCTAGGGGAGCCCTCGCCTGAAGCCTAGGGGTGCCCTAGCCTGAAGGCTAGGGGAGCCCTAGCCTTAGCCTAGGGGAGCCCTCGCCTGAAGCCTAGGGGTGCCCTAGCCTGAAGGCTAGGGGAGCCCTAGACTTAGCCTAGGGGAGCCCTCGCCTGAAGCCTAGGGGTGCCCTAGCCTGAAGGCTAGGGGAGCCCTAGCCTTAGCCTAGGGGAGCCCTCGCCTGAAGCCTAGGGGTGCCCTAGCCTGAAGGCTAGGGGAGCCCTAGCCTTAGCCTAGGGGAGCCCTCGCCTGAAGCCTAGGGGTGCCCTAGCCTGAAGGCTAGGGGAGCCCTAGCCTTAGCCTAGGGGAGCCCTCGCCTGAAGCCTAGGGGTGCCCTAGCCTGAAGGCTAGGGGAGCCCTAGCCTTAGCCTAGGGGAGCCCTCGCCTGAAGCCTAGGGGTGCCCTAGCCTGAAGGCTAGGGGAGCCCTAGCCTTAGCCTAGGGGAGCCCTCGCCTGAAGCCTAGGGGTGCCCTAGCCTGAAGGCTAGGGGAGCCCTAGCCTTAGCCTAGGGGAGCCCTCGCCTGAAGCCTAGGGGTGCCCTAGCCTGAAGGCTAGGGGAGCCCTAGCCTTAGCCTAGGGGAGCCCTCGCCTGAAGCCTAGGGGTGCCCTAGCCTGAAGGCTAGGGGAGCCCTAGCCTTAGCCTAGGGGAGCCCTCGCCTGAAGCCTAGGGGTGCCCTAGCCTGAAGGCTAGGGGAGCCCTAGCCTTAGCCTAGGGGAGCCCTCGCCTGAGCCTAGGGGTGCCCTAGCCTGAAGGCTAGGGGAGCCCTAGCCTTAGCCTAGGGGAGCCCTCGCCTGAAGCCTAGGGGTGCCCTAGCCTGAAGGCTAGGGGAGCCCTAGCCTTAGCCTAGGGGAGCCCTCGCCTGAAGCCTAGGGGTGCCCTAGCCTGAAGGCAAGGGTAGCCCTAGCCTTAGCCTAGGGGAGCCCTCGCCTGAAGCCTAGGGGTGCCCTAGCCTGAAGGCTAGGGGTGCCCTAGCCTTAGCCTAGGGGAGCCCTCGCCTGAAGCCTAGGGGTGCCCTAGCCTGAAGGCTAGGGGAGCCCTAGCCTTAGCCTAGGGGAGCCCTCGCCTGAAGCCTAGGGGTGCCCTAGCCTGAAGGCTAGGGGAGCCCTAGCCTTAGCCTAGGGGAGCCCTCGCCTGAAGCCTAGGGGTGCCCTAGCCTGAAGGCTAGGGGAGCCCTAGACTTAGCCTAGGGGAGCCCTCGCCTGAAGCCTAGGGGTGCCCTAGCCTGAAGGCTAGGGGAGCCCTAGCCTTAGCCTAGGGGAGCCCTCGCCTGAAGCCTAGGGGTGCCCTAGCCTGAAGGCTAGGGGAGCCCTAGCCTTAGCCTAGGGGAGCCCTCGCCTGAAGCCTAGGGGTGCCCTAGCCTGAAGGCTAGGGGAGCCCTAGCCTTAGCCTAGGGGAGCCCTCGCCTGAAGCCTAGGGGTGCCCTAGCCTGAAGGCTAGGGGAGCCCTAGCCTTAGCCTAGGGGAGCCCTCGTCTGAAGCCTAGGGGTGCCCTAGCCTGAAGGCTAGGGGAGCCCTAGCCTTAGCCTAGGGGAGCCCTCGCCTGAAGCCTAGGGGTGCCCTAGCCTGAAGGCTAGGGGAGCCCTAGCCTTAGCCTAGGGGAGCCCTCGCCTGAAGCCTAGGGGTGCCCTAGCCTGAAGGCTAGGGGAGCCCTAGCCTTAGCCTAGGGGAGCCCTCGCCTGAAGCCTAGGGGTGCCCTAGCCTGAAGGCTAGGGGAGCCCTAGCCTTAGCCTAGGGGAGCCCTCGCCTGAAGCCTAGGGGTGCCCTAGCCTGAAGGCTAGGGTAGCCCTAGCCTTAGCCTAGGGGAGCCCTCGCCTGAAGCCTAGGGGTGCCCTAGCCTGAAGGCTAGGGGAGCCCTAGCCTTAGCCTAGGGGAGCCCTCGCCTGAAGCCTAGGGGTGCCCTAGCCTGAAGGCTAGGGGAGCCCTAGCCTTAGCCTAGGGGAGCCCTCGCCTGAAGCCTAGGGGTGCCCTAGCCTGAAGGCAAGGGGAGCCCTAGCCTTAGCCTAGGGGAGCCCTCGCCTGAAGCCTAGGGGTGCCCTAGCCTGAAGGCTAGGGGAGCCCTAGCCTTAGCCTAGGGGAGCCCTCGCCTGAAGCCTAGGGGTGCCCTAGCCTGAAGGCTAGGGGAGCCCTAGCCTTAGCCTAGGGGAGCCCTCGCCTGAAGCATAGGGGTGCCCTAGCCTGAAGGCTAGGGGAGCCCTAGCCTTAGCGTAGGGGAGCCCTCGCCTGAAGCCTAGGGGTGCCCTAGCCTGAAGGCTAGGGGAGCCCTAGCCTTAGCCTAGGGGAGCCCTCGCCTGAAGCCTAGGGGTGCCCTAGCCTGAAGGCTAGGGGAGCCCTAGACTTAGCCTAGGGGAGCCCTCGCCTGAAGCCTAGGGGTGCCCTAGCCTGAAGGCTAGGGGAGCCCTAGCCTTAGCCTAGGGGAGCCCTCGCCTGAAGCCTAGGGGTGCCCTAGCCAGAAGGCTAGGGGAGCCCTAGCCTTAGCCTAGGGGAGCCCTCGCCTGAAGCCTAGGGGTGCCCTAGCCTGAAGGCTAGGGGAGCCCTAGCCTTAGCCTAGGGGAGCCCTCGCCTGAAGCCTAGGGGTGCCCTAGCCTGAAGGCTAGGGGAGCCCTAGCCTTAGCCTAGGGGAGCCCTCGTCTGAAGCCTAGGGGTGCCCTAGCCTGAAGGCTAGGGGAGCCCTAGCCTTAGCCTAGGGGAGCCCTCGCCTGAAGCCTAGGGGTGCCCTAGCCTGAAGGCTAGGGGAGCCCTAGCCTTAGCCTAGGGGAGCCCTCGCCTGAAGCCTAGGGGTGCCCTAGCCTGAAGGCTAGGGGAGCCCTAGCCTTAGCCTAGGGGAGCCCTCGCCTGAAGCCTAGGGGTGCCCTAGCCTGAAGGCTAGGGGAGCCCTAGCCTTAGCCTAGGGGAGCCCTCGCCTGAAGCCTAGGGGTGCCCTAGCCTGAAGGCTAGGGTAGCCCTAGCCTTAGCCTAGGGGAGCCCTCGCCTGAAGCCTAGGGGTGCCCTAGCCTGAAGGCTAGGGGAGCCCTAGCCTTAGCCTAGGGGAGCCCTCGCCTGAAGCCTAGGGGTGCCCTAGCCTGAAGGCTAGGGGAGCCCTAGCCTTAGCCTAGGGGAGCCCTCGCCTGAAGCCTAGGGGTGCCCTAGCCTGAAGGCAAGGGGAGCCCTAGCCTTAGCCTAGGGGAGCCCTCGCCTGAAGCCTAGGGGTGCCCTAGCCTGAAGGCTAGGGGAGCCCTAGCCTTAGCCTAGGGGTGCCCTCGCCTGAAGCCTAGTGGTGCCCTAGCCTGAAGGCTAGGGGAGCCCTAGCCTTAGCCTAGGGGAGCCCTCGCCTGAAGCATAGGGGTGCCCTAGCCTGAAGGCTAGGGGAGCCCTAGCCTTAGCCTAGGGGAGCCCTCGCCTGAAGCCTAGGGGTGCCCTAGCCTGAAGGCTAGGGGAGCCCTAGAATTAGCCTAGGGGAGCCCTCGCCTGAAGCCTAGGGGTGCCCTAGCCTGAAGGCTAGGGGAGCCCTAGCCTTAGCCTAGGGGAGCCCTCGCCTGAAGCCTAGGGATGCCCTAGCCTGAAGGCTAGGGGAGCCCTAGCCTTAGCCTAGGGGAGCCCTCGCCTGAAGCCTAGGGGTGCCCTAGCCTGAAGGCTAGGGGAGCCCTAGCCTTAGCCTAGGGTAGCCCTCGCCTGAAGCCTAGGGGTGCCCTAGCCTGAAGGCTAGGGGAGCCCTAGCCTTAGCCTAGGGGAGCCCTCGCCTGAAGCCTAGGGGTGCCCTAGCCTGAAGTCTAGGGGAGCCCTAGCCTTAGCCTAGGGGAGCCCTCGCCTGAAGCCTAGGGGTGCCCTAGCCTGAAGGCTAGGGGAGCCCTAGCCTTAGCCTAGGGGAACCCTAGCCTTAGCCTAGGGGAGCCTAAAGCCTAGGGGTGCCCTAGCCTGAAGGCTAGGGGAGCCCTAGCCTTAGCCTAGGGGAGCCTAAAGCCTAGGGGTGCCCTAGCCTGAAGGCTAGGGGAGCCCTAGCCTTAGCCTAGGGGAGCCCTAGCCTGAAGCCTAGGGGAGCCCTAGCCTGAAGCCTAGGGGTGCCCTAGCCTGAAGGCTAGGGGAGCCCTTGCCTTAGCCTAGGGGAGCCCTAGCCTGAAGCCTAGGTGTGCCCTAGCCTGAAGGCTAGGGGAGCCCTAGCCTTAGCCTAGGGGAGCCCTAGCCTGAAGCCTAGGGGTGCCCTAGCCTGAAGGCTAGGGGAGCCCTCGCCTTAGCCTAGGGGACACCCTAGCCTGAAGCCAAGGGGTGCCCTAGCCTGAAGGCTAGGGGAGCCCTCGCCTTAGCCTAGGGGACACCCTAGCCTAAAGCCTAGGGGTGCCCTAGCCTGAAGGCTAGGGGAGCCCTCGCCTTAGCCTAGGGTTCACCCTAGCCTAAAGCCTAGGGGTGCCCTAGCCTGAAGGATAGGGGAGCCCTCGCCTTAGCCTAGGGGAGCCTAAAGCCTAGGGGTGCCCTAGCCTGAAGGCTAGGGGAGCCCTCGCCTTAGCCTAGGGTGCACCCTAGCCTAAAGCCTAGGGGTGCCCTAGCCTGAAGCCTAGGGGAGCCCTCGCCTTAGCCTAGGGGAGCCCTACCGTAAAGCCTAGGGGTGCCCTAGCCTGAAGGCTAGGGGAGCCCTCGCCTTAGCCTAGGGGAGCCCTAGCCTAAAGCCTAGGGGTGCCCTAGCCTGAAGGCTATGGGAGCCCTTGCCTTAGCCTAGGGGAGCCCTAGCCTAAAGCCTAGGGGTGCCCTAGCCTGAAGGCTAGGGGAGCCCTCGCCTTAGCCTAGGGGAGCCGTAGCCTAAAGCCTAGGGGTGCCCTAGCCTGAAGGCTAAGGGAGCCCTCGCCTTGGCCTAGGGGAGCCCTAGCCTAAAGCCTAGGGGTGCCCTAGCCCGAAGGCTAGGGGTGCCCTCGCCTTGGCCTAGGGAAGCCCTAGCCTAAAGCCTAGGGGTGCCCTAGCCTGAAGGCTAGGGGAGCCCTCGCCTTGGCCTAGGGGAGCCCTAGCCTAAAGCCTAAGGGTGCCCTAGCCTGAAGGCTAGGGGAGCCCTCGCCTTGGCCTAGGGGAGCCCTAGCCTAAGCCTAGGGGTGCCATAGCCTGAAGGCTAGGGGAGCCCTCGCCTTGGCCTAGGGGAGCCCTAGCCTAAAGCCTAGGGGTGCCCTAGCCTGAAGGCTAGGGGAGCCCTCGCCATGGCCTAGGGGAGCCCTAGCCTAAAGCTAGGTGTGCCCTAGCCTGAAGGCTAGGGGAGCCCTCGCCTTGGCCTAGGGGAGCCCTAGCCTAAAGCCTAGGGGTGCCCTAGCCTGAAGGCTAGGGGAGCCCTCGCCTTAGCCTAGGGGAGCCCTAGCCTAAAGCCTAGGGGTGCCCTAGCCTTAAGGCTAGGGGAGCCCTCGCCTTAGCCTAGGGGAGCGCTAGCCTAAGCCTAGAGGTGCCCTAGCCTGAAGGCTAGGGGAGCCCTCGCCTTAGCCTAGGGGAGCCCTAGCCTAAAGCCTAGGGGTGCCCTAGCCTGAAGGCTAGGGGAGCCCTCGCCTTAGCCTAGGGGAGCCCTAGCCTAAAGCCTAGGGGTGCCCTAGCCTGAAGGCTAGGGGAGCCCTCGCCTTAGCCTAGGGGAGCCCAAAGCCTAGGGGTGCCCTAGCCTGAAGGCTAGGGGTGCCCTAGCCTTAGCCTAGGGGAGCCCAAAGCCTAGGGGTGCCCTAGCCTGAAGGCTAGGGGAGCCCTAGCCTTAGCCTAGGGGTGCCCTAGCCTGAAGGCTAGGGGAGCCCTAGCCTGAAGGCTAGGGGAGCCCTAGCCTTAGCCTAGGGGAGCCTAAAGCCTAGGGGTGCCCTAGCCTGAAGGCTAGGGGAGCCCTAGCCTTAGCCTAGGGGAGCCTAAAGCCTAGGGGTGCCCTAGCCTGAAGGCTAGGGGAGCCCTAGCCTTAGCCTAGGGGAGCCCTAGCCTTAGCCTAGGGGAGCCTAAAGCCTAGGGGTGCCCTAGCCTGAAGGCTAGGGGAGCCCTAGCCTTAGCCTAGGGGAGCCTAAAGCCTAGGGGTGCCCTAGCCTGAAGGCTAGGGGAGCCCTAGCCTTAGCCTAGGGGAGCCTAAAGCCTAGGGGTGCCCTAGCCTGAAGGCTAGGGGAGCCCTAGCCTTAGCCTAGGGGAGCCTAAAGCCTAGGGGTGCCCTAGCCTGAAGGCTAGGGGAGCCCTAGCCTTAGCCTAGGGGAGCCTAAAGCCTAGGGGTGCCCTAGCCTGAAGGCTAGGGGAGCCCTAGCCTTAGCCTAGGGGAGCCTAAAGCCTAGGGGTGTCCTAGCCTGAAGGCTAGGGGAGCCCTAGCCTTAGCCTAGGGGAGCCTAAAGCCTAGGGGTGCCCTAGCCTGAAGGCTAGGGGAGCCCTAGCCTTAGCCTAGGGGAGCCTAAAGCCTAGGGGTGCCCTAGCCTGAAGGCTAGGGGAGCCCTAGCCTTAGCATAGGGGAGCCCTAGCCTAAAGCCTAGGAGTGGCCTAGTCTGAAGGCTAGGGGAGCCCTAGCCTTAGCCTAGGGGAGCCTAAAGCCTAGGGGCTAGGGGTGCCCTAGCCTGAAGGCTAGGGGAGCCCTAGCCTTAGCCTAAGGGAGCCCTAGCCTAAAGCCTAGGGGTGCCCTAGCATGAAGGCTAGGGGAGCCCTAGCCTAAGCCTACAGGAGCCTAAAGCCTAGGGGTGCCCTAGCCTGAAGGCTAGGGGAGCCCTAGCCTTAGCCTAGGGGAGCCCTAGACTAAAGCCTAGGGGTGCCCTAGACTGAAGGCTACGGGAGCCCTAGCCTTAGCCTAGGGGAGCCTAAAGCCTAGGGGTGCCCAAGCCTGAAGGCTAGGGTAGCCCTAGCCTTAGCCTAGGGGAGCCCTAGCCTAAAGCCTAGGGGTGCCCTAGCCTGAAGGCTAGGGGAGCCCTAGCCTTAGCCTAGGGGAGCCTAAAGCCTAGGGGTGCCCTAGCCTGAAGGCTAGGGGAGCCCTAGCCTTAGCCTAGGGGAGCCCTAGCCTAAAGCCTAGGGGTGCCCTAGCCTGAAGGCTAGGGGAGCCCTAGCCTTAGCCTAGGGGAGCCTAAAGCCTAGGGGTGCCCTAGCCTGAAGGCTAGGGGAGCCCTAGCCTTAGCCTAGGGGAGCCCTAGCCTAAAGCCTAGGGGTGCCCTAGCCTGAAGGCTAGGGGAGCCCTAGCCTTAGCCTAGGGGAGCCTAAAGCCTAGGGGTGCCCTAGCCTGAAGGCTAGGGGAGCCCTAGCCTTAGCCTAGGGGAGCCTAAAGCCTAGGGGTGCCCTAGCCTGAAGGCTAGGGGAGCCCTAGCCTTAGCCTAGGAGAGCCCTAGCCTAAAGCCTAGGGGTGCCCTAGCCTGAAGGCTAGGGGAGCCCTAGCCTTAGCCTAGGGGAGCCTAAAGCCTAGGGGTGCCCTAGCCTGAAGGCTAGGGGAGCCCTAGCCTTAGCCTAGGGGAGCCTAAAGCCTAGGGGTGCCCTAGCCTGAAGGCTAGGGGAGCCCTAGCCTTAGCCTAGGGGAGCCCTAGCCTAAAGCCTAGGGGTGCCCTAGCCTGAAGGCTAGGGGAGCCCTAGCCTTAGCCTAGGGGAGCCTAAAGCCTAGGGGTGCCCTAGCCTGAAGGCTAGGGGAGCCCTAGCCTTAGCCTAGGGGAGCCTAAAGCCTAGGGGTGCCCTAGCCTGAAGGCTAGGGGAGCCCTAGCCTTAGCCTAGGGGAGCCTAAAGCCTAGGGGTGCCCTAGCCTGAAGGCTAGGGGAGCCCTAGCCTTAGCCTAGGGGAGCCCTAGCCTAAAGCCTAGGGGTGCCCTAGCCTGAAGGCTAGGGGAGCCCTAGCCTTAGCCTAGGGCAGCCTAAAGCCTAGGGGTGCCCTAGCCTGAAGGCTAGGGGAGCCCTAGCCTTACCCTAGGGGAGCCTAAAGCCTAGGGGTGCCCTAGCCTGAAGGCTAGGGGAGCCCAAGCCTTAGCCTAGGGGAGCCCTAGCCTAAAGCCTAGGGGTGCCCTAGCCTGAAGGCTAGGGGAGCCCTAGCCTTAGCCTAGGGTAGCCTAAAGCCTAGGGGTGCCCTAGCCTGAAGGCTAGGGGATCCCTAGCCTTAGCCTAGGGGAGCCCTAGCCTAAAGCCTAGGGGTGCCCTAGCCTGAAGGCTAGGGGAGCCCTAGCCTTAGCCTATGGGAGCCTAAAGCCTAGGGGTGCCCCAGTCTGAAGGCTAGGGGAGCCCTAACCTTAGCCTAGGGGAGCCCTAGCCTAAAGCCTAGGGGTGCCCTAGCCTGAAGGCTAGGGGAGCCCTAGCCTTAGCCTAGGGGAGCCTAAAGCCTAGGGGTGCCCTAGCCTGAAGTCTAGGGGAGCCCTAGCCTTAGCCTAGGGGAGCCCTAGCCTAAAGCCTAGGGGTGCCCTAGCCTGAAGGCTAGGGGAGCCCTAGCCTTAGCCTAGGGGAGCCTGAAGCATAGGGGTGCCCTAGCCTGAAGGCTAGGGGAGCCCTAGCCTTAGCCTAGGGGAGCCTGAAGCCTAGGGGTGCCCTAGCCTGAAGGCTAGGGGAGCCCTAGCCTTAGCCTAGGGGAGCCCTCGCCTGAAGCCTAGGGGTGCCCTAGCCTGAAGGCTAGGGGAGCCCTAGCCTTAGCCTAGGGGAGCCCTCGCCTGAAGCCTAGGGGTGCCCTAGCCTGAAGGCTAGGGGAGCCCTAGCCTTAGCCTAGGGGAGCCCTCGCCTGAAGCCTAGGGGTGCCCTAGCCTGAAGGCTAGGGGAGCCCTAGCCTTAGCCTAGGGGAGCCCTCGCCTGAAGCCTAGGGGTGCCCTAGCCTGAAGGCTAGGGGAGCCCTAGCCTTAGCCTAGGGGAGCCCTCGCCTGAAGCCTAGGGGTGCCCTAGCCTGAAGGCTAGGGGAGCCCTAGCCTTAGCCTGGGGGAGCCCTCGCCTGAAGCCTAGGGGTGCCCTAGCCTGAAGGCTAGGGGAGCCCTAGCCTTAGCCTGGGGGAGCCCTCGCCTGAAGCCTAGGGGTGCCCTAGCCTGAAGGCTAGGGGAGCCCTAGCCTTAGCCTGGGGGAGCCCTCGCCTGAAGCCTAGGGGTGCCCTAGCCTGAAGGCTAGGGGAGCCCTAGCCTTAGCCTGGGGGAGCCCTCGCCTGAAGCCTAGGGGTGCCCTAGCCTGAAGGCTAGGGGAGCCCTAGCCTTAGCCTGGGGGAGCCCTCGCCTGAAGCCTAGGGGTGCCCTAGCCTGAAGGCTAGGGGAGCCCTAGCCTTAGCCTGGGGGAGCCCTCGCCTGAAGCCTAGGGGTGCCCTAGCCTGAAGGCTAGGGGAGCCCTAGCCTTAGCCTGGGGGAGCCCTCGCCTGAAGCCTAGGGGTGCCCTAGCCTGAAGGCTAGGGGAGCCCTAGCCTTAGCCTAGGGGAGCCCTCGCCTGAAGCCTAGGGGTGCCCTAGCCTGAAGGCTAGGGGAGCCCTAGCCTTAGCCTAGGGGAGCCCTCGCCTGAAGCCTAGGGGTGCCCTAGCCTGAAGGCTAGGGGAGCCCTAGCCTTAGCCTAGGGGAGCCCTCGCCTGAAGCCTAGGGGTGCCCTAGCCTGAAGGCTAGGGGAGCCCTAGCCTTAGCCTAGGGGAGCCCTCGCCTGAAGCCTAGGGGTGCCCTAGCCTGAAGGCTAGGGGAGCCCTAGCCTTAGCCTAGGGGAGCCCTCGCCTGAAGCCTAGGGGTGCCCTAGCCTGAAGGCTAGGGGAGCCCTAGCCTTAGCCTAGGGGAGCCCTAGCTTTAGCCTAGGGGAGCCTAAAGCCTAGGGGTGCCCTAGCCTGAAGGCTAGGGGAGCCCTAGCCTTAGCCTAGGGGAGCCCTAGCCTGAAGCCTATGTGTGCCCTAGGCTGAAGGCTAGGGGAGCCCTAGCCTTAGCCTAGGGGAGCCCTAGCCTGAAGCCTAGGGGTGCCCTAGCCTGAAGGCTAGGGGAGCCCTTGCCTTAGCCTAGGGGAGCCCTAGCCTGAAGCCTAGGGGTGCCCTAGCCTGAAGGCTAGGGGAGCCCTCGCCTTAGCCTAGGGTTCACCCTAGCCTAAAGCCTAGGGGTGCCCTAGCCTGAAGGCTAGGGGAGCCCTCGCCTTAGCCTAGGGGAGCCTAAAGCCTAGGGGTGCCCTAGCCTGAAGGCTAGGGGAGCCCTCGCCTTAGCCTAGGGTTCACCCTAGCCTAAAGCCTAGGGGTGCCCTAGCCTGAAGGCTAGGGGAGCCCTCGCCTTAGCCTAGGGGAGCCCTACCGTAAAGCCTAGGGGTGCCCTAGCCTGAAGGCTAGGGGAGCCCTCGCCTTAGCCTAGGGGAGCCCTAGCCTAAAGCCTAGGGGTGCCCTAGCCTGAAGGCTAGGGGAGCCCTCGCCTTAGCCTAGGGGAGCCCTAGCCTAAAGCCTAGGGGTGCCCTAGCCTGAAGGCTAGGGGAGCCCTCGCCTTAGCCTAGGGGAGCCCTAGCCTAAAGCCTAGGGGTGCCCTAGCCTGAAGGCTAAGGGATCCCTCGCCTTGGCCTAGGGGAGCCCTAGCCTAAAGCCTAGGGGTGCCCTAGCCTGAAGGCTAGGGGAGCCCTCGCCTTGGCCTAGGGGAGCCCTAGCCTAAAGCCTAGGGGTGCCCTAGCCTGAAGGCTAGGGGAGCCCTCGCCTTGGCCTAGGGGAGCCCTAGCCTAAAGCCTAGGGGTGCCCTAGCCTGAAGACTAGGGGAGCCCTCGCCTTGGCCTAGGGGAGCCCTAGCCTAAGCCTAGGGGTGCCATAGCCTGAAGGCTAGGGGAGCCCTCGCCTTGGCCTAGGGGAGCCCTAGCCTAAAGCCTAGGGGTGCCCTAGCCTGAAGGCTAGGGGAGCCCTCGCCATGGCCTAGGGGAGCCCTAGCCTAAAGCTAGGGGTGCCCTAGCCTGAAGGCTAGGGGAGCCCTCGCCTTGGCCTAGGGGAGCCCTAGCCTAAAGCCTAGGGGTGCCCTAGCCTGAAGGCTAGGGGAGCCCTCGCCTTAGCCTAGGGGAGCCCTAGCCTAAAGCCTAGGGGTGCCCTAGCCTTAAGGCTAGGGGAGCCCTCGCCTTAGCCTAGGGGAGCGCTAGCCTAAGCCTAGAGGTGCCCTAGCCTGAAGGCTAGGGGAGCCCTCGCCTTAGCCTAGGGGAGCCCTAGCCTAAAGCCTAGGGGTGCCCTAGCCTGAAGGCTAGGGGAGCCCTCGCCTTAGCCTAGGGGAGCCCTAGCCTAAAGCCTAGGGGTGCCCTAGCCTGAAGGCTAGGGGAGCCCTCGCCTTAGCCTAGGGGAGCCCAAAGCCTAGGGGTGCCCTAGCCTGAAGGCTAGGGGTGCCCTAGCCTTAGCCTAGGAGAGCCCAAAGCCTAGGGGTGCCCTAGCCTGAAGGCTAGGGGAGCCCTAGCCTTAGCCTAGGGGTGCCCTAGCCTGAAGGCTAGGGGAGCCCTAGCCTGAAGGTTGGGGAGCCCTAGCCTTAGCCTAGGGGAGCCTAAAGCCTAGGGGTCCCCTAGCCTGAAGGCTAGGGGAGCCCTAGCCTTAGCCTAGGGGAGCCTAAAGCCTAGGGCTGCCCTAGCCTGAAGGCTAGGGGAGCCCTAGCCTTAGCCTAGGGGAGCCCTAGCCTTAGCCTAGGGGAGCCTAAAGCCTAGGGGTGCCCTAGCCTGAAGGCTAGGGGAGCCCTAGCCTTAGCCTAGGGGAGCCTAAAGCCTAGGGGTGCCCTAGCCTGAAGGCTAGGGGAGCCCTAGCCTTAGCCTAGGGGAGCCTAAAGCCTAGGGGTGCCCTAGCCTGAAGGCTAGGGGAGCCCTAGCCTTAGCCTAGGGGAGCCTAAAGCCTAGGGGTGCCCTAGCCTGAAGGCTAGGGGAGCCCTAGCCTTAGCCTAGGGGAGCCTAAAGCCTAGGGGTGCCCTAGCCTGAAGGCTAGGGGAGCCCTAGCCTTAGCCTAGGGGAGCCTAAAGCCTAGGGGTGCCCTAGCCTGAAGGCTAGGGGAGCCCTAGCCTTAGCCTAGGGGAGCCTAAAGCCTAGGGGTGCCCTAGCCTGAAGGCTAGGGGAGCCCTAGCCTTAGCCTAGGGGAGCCTAAAGCCTAGGGGTGCCCTAGCCTGAAGGCTAGGGGAGCCCTAGCCTTAGCCTAGGGGAGCCTAAAGCCTAGGGGTGCCCTAGCCTGAAGGCTAGGGGGGCCCTAGCCTTAGCCTAGGGGAGCCTAAAGCCTAGGGGTGCCCTAGCCTGAAGGCTATGGTGGCCCTAGCCTTAGCCTAGGGGAGCCTAAAGCCTAGGGGTGCCCTAGCCTGAAGGCTAGGGGAGCCCTAGCCTTAGCCTAGGGGAGCCTAAAGCCTAGGGCTGCCCTAGCCTGAAGACTAGGGGGGCCCTAGCCTTAGCCTAGGGGAGCCTAAAGCCTAGGGGTGCCCTAGCCTGAAGGCTAGGGGAGCCCTAGCCTTAGCCTAGGGGAGCCTAAAGCCTAGGGGTGCCCTAGCCTGAAGGCTAGGGGAGCCCTAGCCTTAGCCTAGGGGAGCCTAAAGCCTAGGGGTGCCCTAGCCTGAAGGCTAGGGGAGCCCTAGCCTTAGCCTAGGGGAGCCTAAAGCCTAGGGGTGCCCTAGCCTGAAGGCTAGGGGAGCCCTAGCCTTAGCCTAGGGGAGCCTAAAGCCTAGGGGTGCCCTAGCCTGAAGGCTAGGGGAGCCCTAGCCTTAGCCTAGGGGAGCCTAAAGCCTAGGGGTGCCCTAGCCTGAAGGCTAGGGGAGCCCTAGCCTTAGCCTAGGGGAGCCTAAAGCCTAGGGGTGCCCTAGCCTGAAGGCTAGGGGAGCCCTAGCCTTAGACTAGGGGAGCCTAAAGCCTAGGGGTGCCCTAGCCTGAAGGCTAGGGGAGCCCTAGCCTTAGCCTAGGGGAGCCTAAAGCCTAGGGGTGCCCTAGCCTGAAGGCTAGGGGAGCCCTAGCCTTAGCCTAGGGGAGCCTAAAGCCTAGGGGTGCCCTAGCCTGAAGGCTAGGGGAGCCCTAGCCTTAGCCTAGGGGAGCCTAAAGCCTAGGGGTGCCCTAGCCTGAAGGCTAGGGGAGCCCTAGCCTTAGCCTAGGGGAGCCTAAAGCCTAGGGGTGCCCTAGCCTGAAGGCTAGGGGAGCCCTAGCCTTAGCCTAGGGGAGCCTAAAGCCTAGGGGTGCCCTAGCCTGAAGGCTAGGGGAGCCCTAGCCTTAGCCTAGGGGAGCCTAAAGCCTAGGGGTGCCCTAGCCTGAAGGCTAGGGGAGCCCTAGCCTTAGCCTAGGGGAGCCTAAAGCCTAGGGGTGCCCTAGCCTGAAGGCTAGGGGAGCCCTAGCCTTAGCCTAGGGGAGCCCTAGCCTAAAGCCTAGGGGTGCCCTAGCCTGAAGGCTAGGGTAGCCCTAGCCTTAGCCTAGGGGAGCCCGAGCCTAAAGCCTAGGGGTGCCCTAGCCTGAAGGCTAGGGGAGCCCTAGCCTTAGCCTAGGGGAGCCCTAGCCTTAGCCTAGGGGAGCCCTAGCCTTAGCCTAGGGGAGCCTAAAGCCTAGGGGTGCCCTAGCCTGAAGGCTAGGGGAGCCCTAGCCTTAGCCTAGGGGAGCCCTAGCCTGAAGCCTATGTGTGCCCTAGGCTGAAGGCTAGGGGAGCCCTAGCCTTAGCCTAGGGGAGCCCTAGCCTGAAGCCTAGGGGTGCCCTAGCCTGAAGGCTAGGGGAGCCCTTGCCTTAGCCTAGGGGAGCCCTAGCCTGAAGCCTAGGGGTGCCCTAGCCTGAAGGCTAGGGGAGCCCTCGCCTTAGCCTAGGGTTCACCCTAGCCTAAAGCCTAGGGGTGCCCTAGCCTGAAGGCTAGGGTAGCCCTCGCCTTAGCCTAGGGGAGCCTAAAGCCTAGGGGTGCCCTAGCCTGAAGGCTAGGGGAGCCCTCGCCTTAGCCTAGGGTTCACCCTAGCCTAAAGCCTAGGGGTGCCCTAGCCTGAAGGCTAGGGGAGCCCTCGCCTTAGCCTAGGGGAGCCCTACCGTAAAGCCTAGGGGTGCCCTAGCCTGAAGGCTAGGGGAGCCCTCGCCTTAGCCTAGGGGAGCCCTAGCCTAAAGCCTAGGGGTGCCCTAGCCTGAAGGCTAGGGGAGCCCTCGCCTTAGCCTAGGGGAGCCCTAGCCTAAAGCCTAGGGGTGCCCTAGCCTGAAGGCTAGGGGAGCCCTCGCCTTAGCCTAGGGGAGCCCTAGCCTAAAGCCTAGGGGTGCCCTAGCCTGAAGGCTAAGGGATCCCTCGCCTTGGCCTAGGGGAGCCCTAGCCTAAAGCCTAGGGGTGCCCTAGCCTGAAGGCTAGGGGAGCCCTCGCCTTGGCCTAGGGGAGCCCTAGCCTAAAGCCTAGGGGTGCCCTAGCCTGAAGGCTAGGGGAGCCCTCGCCTTGGCCTAGGGGAGCCCTAGCCTAAAGCCTAGGGGTGCCCTAGCCTGAAGACTAGGGGAGCCCTCGCCTTGGCCTAGGGGAGCCCTAGCCTAAGCCTAGGGGTGCCATAGCCTGAAGGCTAGGGGAGCCCTCGCCTTGGCCTAGGGGAGCCCTAGCCTAAAGCCTAGGGGTGCCCTAGCCTGAAGGCTAGGGGAGCCCTCGCCATGGCCTAGGGGAGCCCTAGCCTAAAGCTAGGGGTGCCCTAGCCTGAAGGCTAGGGGAGCCCTCGCCTTGGCCTAGGGGAGCCCTAGCCTAAAGCCTAGGGGTGCCCTAGCCTGAAGGCTAGGGGAGCCCTCGCCTTAGCCTAGGGGAGCCCTAGCCTAAAGCCTAGGGGTGCCCTAGCCTTAAGGCTAGGGGAGCCCTCGCCTTAGCCTAGGGGAGCGCTAGCCTAAGCCTAGAGGTGCCCTAGCCTGAAGGCTAGGGGAGCCCTCGCCTTAGCCTAGGGGAGCCCTAGCCTAAAGCCTAGGGGTGCCCTAGCCTGAAGGCTAGGGGAGCCCTCGCCTTAGCCTAGGGGAGCCCTAGCCTAAAGCCTAGGGGTGCCCTAGCCTGAAGGCTAGGGGAGCCCTCGCCTTAGCCTAGGGGAGCCCAAAGCCTAGGGGTGCCCTAGCCTGAAGGCTAGGGGTGCCCTAGCCTTAGCCTAGGAGAGCCCAAAGCCTAGGGGTGCCCTAGCCTGAAGGCTAGGGGAGCCCTAGCCTTAGCCTAGGGGTGCCCTAGCCTGAAGGCTAGGGGAGCCCTAGCCTGAAGGTTGGGGAGCCCTAGCCTTAGCCTAGGGGAGCCTAAAGCCTAGGGGTCCCCTAGCCTGAAGGCTAGGGGAGCCCTAGCCTTAGCCTAGGGGAGCCTAAAGCCTAGGGCTGCCCTAGCCTGAAGGCTAGGGGAGCCCTAGCCTTAGCCTAGGGGAGCCCTAGCCTTAGCCTAGGGGAGCCTAAAGCCTAGGGGTGCCCTAGCCTGAAGGCTAGGGGAGCCCTAGCCTTAGCCTAGGGGAGCCTAAAGCCTAGGGGTGCCCTAGCCTGAAGGCTAGGGGAGCCCTAGCCTTAGCCTAGGGGAGCCTAAAGCCTAGGGGTGCCCTAGCCTGAAGGCTAGGGGAGCCCTAGCCTTAGCCTAGGGGAGCCTAAAGCCTAGGGGTGCCCTAGCCTGAAGGCTAGGGGAGCCCTAGCCTTAGCCTAGGGGAGCCTAAAGCCTAGGGGTGCCCTAGCCTGAAGGCTAGGGGAGCCCTAGCCTTAGCCAAGGGGAGCCTAAAGCCTAGGGGTGCCCTAGCCTGAAGGCTAGGGGAGCCCTAGCCTTAGCCTAGGGGAGCCTAAAGCCTAGGGGTGCCCTAGCCTGAAGGCTAGGGGAGCCCTAGCCTTAGCCTAGGGGAGCCTAAAGCCTAGGGGTGCCCTAGCCTGAAGGCTAGGGGAGCCCTAGCCTTAGCCTAGGGGAGCCTAAAGCCTAGGGGTGCCCTAGCCTGAAGGCTAGGGGAGCCCTAGCCTTAGCCTAGGGGAGCCTAAAGCCTAGGGGTGCCCTAGCCTGAAGGCTATGGTGAGCCCTAGCCTTAGCCTAGGGGAGCCTAAAGCCTAGGGGTGCCCTAGCCTGAAGGCTAGGGGAGCCCTAGCCTTAGCCTAGGGGAGCCTAAAGCCTAGGGGTGCCCTAGCCTGAAGGCTAGGGGAGCCCTAGCCTTAGCCTAGGGGAGCCTAAAGCCTAGGGGTGCCCTAGCCTGAAGGCTAGGGGAGCCCTAGCCTTAGCCTAGGGGAGCCTAAAGCCTAGGGGTGCCCTAGCCTGAAGGCTAGGGGAGCCCTAGCCTTAGCCTAGGGGAGCCTAAAGCCTAGGGGTGCCCTAGCCTGAAGGCTAGGGGAGCCCTAGCCTTAGCCTAGGGGAGCCTAAAGCCTAGGGGTGCCCTAGCCTGAAGGCTAGGGGAGCCCTAGCCTTAGCCTAGGGGAGCCTAAAGCCTAGGGGTGCCCTAGCCTGAAGGCTAGGGGAGCCCTAGCCTTAGCCTAGGGGAGCCTAAAGCCTAGGGGTGCCCTAGCCTGAAGGCTAGGGGAGCCCTAGCCTTAGCCTAGGGGAGCCTAAAGCCTAGGGGTGCCCTAGCCTGAAGGCTAGGGGAGCCCTAGCCTTAGACTAGGGGAGCCTAAAGCCTAGGGGTGCCCTAGCCTGAAGGCTAGGGGAGCCCTAGCCTTAGCCTAGGGGAGCCTAAAGCCTAGGGGTGCCCTAGCCTGAAGGCTAGGGGAGCCCTAGCCTTAGCCTAGGGGAGCCTAAAGCCTAGGGGTGCCCTAGCCTGAAGGCTAGGGGAGCCCTAGCCTTAGCCTAGGGGAGCCTAAAGCCTAGGGGTGCCCTAGCCTGAAGGCTAGGGGAGCCCTAGCCTTAGCCTAGGGGAGCCTAAAGCCTAGGGGTGCCCTAGCCTGAAGGCTAGGGGAGCCCTAGCCTTAGCCTAGGGGAGCCTAAAGCCTAGGGGTGCCCTAGCCTGAAGGCTAGGGGAGCCCTAGCCTTAGCCTAGGGGAGCCTAAAGCCTAGGGGTGCCCTAGCCTGAAGGCTAGGGGAGCCCTAGCCTTAGCCTAGGGGAGCCTAAAGCCTAGGGGTGCCCTAGCCTGAAGGCTAGGGGAGCCCTAGCCTTAGCCTAGGGGAGCCTAAAGCCTAGGGGTGCCCTAGCCTGAAGGCTAGGGGAGCCCTAGCCTTAGCCTAGGGGAGCCTAAAGCCTAGGGGTGCCCTAGCCTGAAGGCTAGGGGAGCCCTAGCCTTAGCCTAGGGGAGCCTAAAGCCTAGGGGTGCCCTAGCCTGAAGGCTAGGGGAGCCCTAGCCTTAGCCTAGGGGAGCCTAAAGCCTAGGGGTGCCCTAGCCTGAAGGCTAGGGGAGCCCTAGCCTTAGCCTAGGGGAGCCTAAAGCCTAGGGGTGCCCTAGCCTGAAGGCTAGGGGAGCCCTAGCCTTAGCCTAGGGGAGCCTAAAGCCTAGGGGTGCCCTAGCCTGAAGGCTAGGGGAGCCCTAGCCTTAGCCTAGGGGAGCCTAAAGCCTAGGGGTGCCCTAGCCTGAAGGCTAGGGGAGCCCTAGCCTTAGCCTAGGGGAGCCTAAAGCCTAGGGGTGCCCTAGCCTGAAGGCTAGGGGAGCCCTAGCCTTAGCCTAGGGGAGCCTAAAGCCTAGGGGTGCCCTAGCCTGAAGGCTAGGGGAGCCCTAGCCTTAGCCTAGGGGAGCCTAAAGCCTAGGGGTGCCCTAGCCTGAAGGCTAGGGGAGCCCTAGCCTTAGCCTAGGGGAGCCTAAAGCCTAGGGGTGCCCTAGCCTGAAGGCTAGGGGAGCCCTAGCCTTAGCCTAGGGGAGCCTAAAGCCTAGGGGTGGGGTGCCCTAGCCTGAAGGCTAGGGGAGCCCTAGCCTTAGCCTAGGGGAGCCTAAAGCCTAGGGGTGCCCTAGCCTGAAGGCTAGGGGAGCCCTAGCCTTAGCCTAGGGGAGCCTAAAGCCTAGGGGTGCCCTAGCCTGAAGGCTAGGGGAGCCCTAGCCTTAGCCTAGGGGAGCCTAAAGCCTAGGGGTGCCCTAGCCTGAAGGCTAGGGGAGCCCTAGCCTTAGCCTAGGGGAGCCCTAGCCTAAAGCCTAGGGGTGCCCTAGCCTGAAGGCTAGGGGAGCCCTAGCCTTAGCCTAGGGAGCCCTAGCCTAAAGCCTAGGGGTGCCCTAGCCTGAAGGCTAGGGGAGCCCTAGCCTTAGCCTAGGGGAGCCCTAGCCTAAAGCCTAGGGGTGCCCTAGCCTGAAGGCTAGGGGAGCCCTAGCCTTAGCCTAGGGGAGCCCTAGCCTAAAGCCTAGGGGTGCCCTAGCCTGAAGGCTAGGGGAGCCCTAGCCTTAGCCTAGGGGAGCCCTAGCCTAAAGCCTAGGGGTGCCCTAGCCTGAAGGCTAGGGGAGCCCTAGCCTTAGCCTAGGGGAGCCCTAGCCTAAAGCCTAGGGGTGCCCTAGCCTGAAGGCTAGGGGAGCCCTAGCCTTAGCCTAGGGGAGCCCTAGCCTAAAGCCTAGGGGTGCCCTAGCCTGAAGGCTAGGGGAGCCCTAGCCTTAGCCTAGGGGAGCCCTAGCCTAAAGCCTAGGGGTGCCCTAGCCTGAAGGCTAGGGGAGCCCTAGCCTTAGCCTAGGGGAGCCCTAGCCTAAAGCCTAGGGGTGCCCTAGCCTGAAGGCTAGGGGAGCCCTAGCCTTAGCCTAGGGGAGCCCTAGCCTAAAGCCTAGGGGTGCCCTAGCCTGAAGGCTAGGGGAGCCCTAGCCTTAGCCTAGGGGAGCCCTAGCCTAAAGCCTAGGGGTGCCCTAGCCTGAAGGCTAGGGGAGCCCTAGCCTTAGCCTAGGGGAAGCCCTAGCCTAAAGCCTAGGGGTGCCCTAGCCTGAAGGCTAGGGGAGCCCTAGCCTTAGCCTAGGGGAGCCCTAGCCTAAAGCCTAGGGGTGCCCTAGCCTGAAGGCTAGGGGAGCCCTAGCCTTAGCCTAGGGGAGCCCTAGCCTAAAGCCTAGGGGTGCCCTAGCCTGAAGGCTAGGGGAGCCCTAGCCTTAGCCTAGGGAGCCTAAAGCCTAGGGGTGCCCTAGCCTGAAGGCTAGGGGAGCCCTAGCCTTAGCCTAGGGGAGCCTAAAGCCTAGGGGTGCCCTAGCCTGAAGGCTAGGGGAGCCCTAGCCTTAGCCTAGGGGAGCCCTAGCCTAAAGCCTAGGGGTGCCCTAGCCTGAAGGCTAGGGGAGCCCTAGCCTTAGCCTAGGGGAGCCTAAAGCCTAGGGGTGCCCTAGCCTGAAGGCTAGGGGAGCCCTAGCCTTAGCCTAGGGGAGCCTAAAGCCTAGGGGTGCCTAGCCTGAAGGCTAGGGGAGCCCTAGCCTTAGCCTAGGGGAGCCCTAGCCTAAAGCCTAGGGGTGCCCTAGCCTGAAGGCTAGGGGAGCCCTAGCCTTAGCCTAGGGGAGCCTAAAGCCTAGGGGTGCCCTAGCCTGAAGGCTAGGGGAGCCCTAGCCTTAGCCTAGGGGAGCCCTAGCCTAAAGCCTAGGGGTGCCCTAGCCTGAAGGCTAGGGGAGCCCTAGCCTTAGCCTAGGGGAGCCTAAAGCCTAGGGGTGCCCTAGCCTGAAGGCTAGGGGAGCCCTAGCCTTAGCCTAGGGGAGCCTAAAGCCTAGGGGTGCCCTAGCCTGAAGGCTAGGGGAGCCCTAGCCTTAGCCTAGGGGAGCCTAGCCTAAAGCCTAGGGGTGCCCTAGCCTGAAGGCTAGGGGAGCCCTAGCCTTAGCCTAGGGGAGCCTAAAGCCTAGGGGTGCCCTAGCCTGAAGGCTAGGGGAGCCCTAGCCTTAGCCTAGGGGAGCCTAAAGCCTAGGGGTGCCCTAGCCTGAAGGCTAGGGAGCCCTAGCCTTAGCCTAGGGGAGCCTAAAGCCTAGGGGTGCCCTAGCCTGAAGGCTAGGGGAGCCCTAGCCTTAGCCTAGGGGAGCCTAAAGCCTAGGGGTGCCCTAGCCTGAAGGCTAGGGGAGCCCTAGCCTTAGCCTAGGGGAGCCTAAAGCCTAGGGGTGCCCTAGCCTGAAGGCTAGGGGAGCCCTAGCCTTAGCCTAGGGGAGCCTAAAGCCTAGGGGTGCCCTAGCCTGAAGGCTAGGGGAGCCCTAGCCTTAGCCTAGGGGAGCCTAAAGCCTAGGGGTGCCCTAGCCTGAAGGCTAGGGGAGCCCTAGCCTTAGCCTAGGGGAGCCTAAAGCCTAGGGGTGCCCTAGCCTGAAGGCTAGGGGAGCCCTAGCCTTAGCCTAGGGAGCCTAAAGCCTAGGGGTGCCCTAGCCTGAAGGCTAGGGGAGCCCTAGCCTTAGCCTAGGGGAGCCTAAAGCCTAGGGGTGCCCTAGCCTGAAGGCTAGGGGAGCCCTAGCCTTAGCCTAGGGGAGCCTAAAGCCTAGGGGTGCCCTAGCCTGAAGGCTAGGGGAGCCCTAGCCTTAGCCTAGGGGAGCCTAAAGCCTAGGGGTGCCCTAGCCTGAAGGCTAGGGGAGCCCTAGCCTTAGCCTAGGGGAGCCTAAAGCCTAGGGGTGCCCTAGCCTGAAGGCTAGGGGAGCCCTAGCCTTAGCCTAGGGGAGCCTAAAGCCTAGGGGTGCCCTAGCCTGAAGGCTAGGGGAGCCCTAGCCTTAGCCTAGGGGAGCCTAAAGCCTAGGGGTGCCCTAGCCTGAAGGCTAGGGGAGCCCTAGCCTTAGCCTAGGGGAGCCTAAAGCCTAGGGGTGCCCTAGCCTGAAGGCTAGGGGAGCCCTAGCCTTAGCCTAGGGGAGCCTAAAGCCTAGGGGTGCCCTAGCCTGAAGGCTAGGGGAGCCCTAGCCTTAGCCTAGGGGAGCCTAAAGCCTAGGGGTGCCCTAGCCTGAAGGCTAGGGGAGCCCTAGCCTTAGCCTAGGGGAGCCTAAAGCCTAGGGGTGCCCTAGCCTGAAGGCTAGGGGAGCCCTAGCCTTAGCCTAGGGAGCCTAAAGCCTAGGGGTGCCCTAGCCTGAAGGCTAGGGGAGCCCTAGCCTTAGCCTAGGGGAGCCTAAAGCCTAGGGGTGCCCTAGCCTGAAGGCTAGGGGAGCCCTAGCCTTAGCCTAGGGGAGCCTAAAGCCTAGGGGTGCCCTAGCCTGAAGGCTAGGGGAGCCCTAGCCTTAGCCTAGGGGAGCCTAAAGCCTAGGGGTGCCCTAGCCTGAAGGCTAGGGGAGCCCTAGCCTTAGCCTAGGGGAGCCTAAAGCCTAGGGGTGCCCTAGCCTGAAGGCTAGGGGAGCCCTAGCCTTAGCCTAGGGGAGCCTAAAGCCTAGGGGTGCCCTAGCCTGAAGGCTAGGGGAGCCCTAGCCTTAGCCTAGGGGAGCCTAAAGCCTAGGGGTGCCCTAGCCTGAAGGCTAGGGGAGCCCTAGCCTTAGCCTAGGGGAGCCTAAAGCCTAGGGGTGCCCTAGCCTGAAGGCTAGGGGAGCCCTAGCCTTAGCCTAGGGGAGCCTAAAGCCTAGGGGTGCCCTAGCCTGAAGGCTAGGGGAGCCCTAGCCTTAGCCTAGGGAGCCTAAAGCCTAGGGGTGCCCTAGCCTGAAGGCTAGGGGAGCCCTAGCCTTAGCCTAGGGGAGCCTAAAGCCTAGGGGTGCCCTAGCCTGAAGGCTAGGGGAGCCCTAGCCTTAGCCTAGGGGAGCCTAAAGCCTAGGGGTGCCCTAGCCTGAAGGCTAGGGGAGCCCTAGCCTTAGCCTAGGGGAGCCTAAAGCCTAGGGGTGCCCTAGCCTGAAGGCTAGGGGAGCCCTAGCCTTAGCCTAGGGGAGCCTAAAGCCTAGGGGTGCCCTAGCCTGAAGGCTAGGGGAGCCCTAGCCTTAGCCTAGGGGAGCCTAAAGCCTAGGGGTGCCCTAGCCTGAAGGCTAGGGGAGCCCTAGCCTTAGCCTAGGGGAGCCTAAAGCCTAGGGGTGCCCTAGCCTGAAGGCTAGGGGAGCCCTAGCCTTAGCCTAGGGGAGCCTAAAGCCTAGGGGTGCCCTAGCCTGAAGGCTAGGGGAGCCCTAGCCTTAGCCTAGGGGAGCCTAAAGCCTAGGGGTGCCCTAGCCTGAAGGCTAGGGGAGCCCTAGCCTTAGCCTAGGGGAGCCTAAAGCCTAGGGGTGCCCTAGCCTGAAGGCTAGGGGAGCCCTAGCCTTAGCCTAGGGGAGCCTAAAGCCTAGGGGTGCCCTAGCCTGAAGGCTAGGGGAGCCCTAGCCTTAGCCTAGGGGAGCCTAAAGCCTAGGGGTGCCCTAGCCTGAAGGCTAGGGGAGCCCTAGCCTTAGCCTAGGGGAGCCTAAAGCCTAGGGGTGCCCTAGCCTGAAGGCTAGGGGAGCCCTAGCCTTAGCCTAGGGGAGCCTAAAGCCTAGGGGTGCCCTAGCCTGAAGGCTAGGGGAGCCCTAGCCTTAGCCTAGGGGAGCCTAAAGCCTAGGGGTGCCCTAGCCTGAAGGCTAGGGGAGCCCTAGCCTTAGCCTAGGGGAGCCTAAAGCCTAGGGGTGCCCTAGCCTGAAGGCTAGGGGAGCCCTAGCCTTAGCCTAGGGGAGCCTAAAGCCTAGGGGTGCCCTAGCCTGAAGGCTAGGGGAGCCCTAGCCTTAGCCTAGGGGAGCCTAAAGCCTAGGGGTGCCCTAGCCTGAAGGCTAGGGGAGCCCTAGCCTTAGCCTAGGGGAGCCTAAAGCCTAGGGGTGCCCTAGCCTGAAGGCTAGGGGAGCCCTAGCCTTAGCCTAGGGGAGCCTAAAGCCTAGGGGTGCCCTAGCCTGAAGGCTAGGGGAGCCCTAGCCTTAGCCTAGGGGAGCCTAAAGCCTAGGGGTGCCCTAGCCTGAAGGCTAGGGGAGCCCTAGCCTTAGCCTAGGGGAGCCTAAAGCCTAGGGGTGCCCTAGCCTGAAGGCTAGGGGAGCCCTAGCCTTAGCCTAGGGGAGCCTAAAGCCTAGGGGTGCCCTAGCCTGAAGGCTAGGGGAGCCCTAGCCTTAGCCTAGGGGAGCCTAAAGCCTAGGGGTGCCCTAGCCTGAAGGCTAGGGGAGCCCTAGCCTTAGCCTAGGGGAGCCTAAAGCCTAGGGGTGCCCTAGCCTGAAGGCTAGGGGAGCCCTAGCCTTAGCCTAGGGGAGCCTAAAGCCTAGGGGTGCCCTAGCCTGAAGGCTAGGGGAGCCCTAGCCTTAGCCTAGGGGAGCCTAAAGCCTAGGGGTGCCCTAGCCTGAAGGCTAGGGGAGCCCTAGCCTTAGCCTAGGGGAGCCTAAAGCCTAGGGGTGCCCTAGCCTGAAGGCTAGGGGAGCCCTAGCCTTAGCCTAGGGGAGCCTAAAGCCTAGGGGTGCCCTAGCCTGAAGGCTAGGGGAGCCCTAGCCTTAGCCTAGGGGAGCCTAAAGCCTAGGGGTGCCCTAGCCTGAAGGCTAGGGGAGCCCTAGCCTTAGCCTAGGGGAGCCTAAAGCCTAGGGGTGCCCTAGCCTGAAGGCTAGGGGAGCCCTAGCCTTAGCCTAGGGGAGCCTAAAGCCTAGGGGTGCCCTAGCCTGAAGGCTAGGGGAGCCCTAGCCTTAGCCTAGGGGAGCCTAAAGCCTAGGGGTGCCCTAGCCTGAAGGCTAGGGGAGCCCTAGCCTTAGCCTAGGGGAGCCTAAAGCCTAGGGGTGCCCTAGCCTGAAGGCTAGGGGAGCCCTAGCCTTAGCCTAGGGGAGCCTAAAGCCTAGGGGTGCCCTAGCCTGAAGGCTAGGGGAGCCCTAGCCTTAGCCTAGGGGAGCCTAAAGCCTAGGGGTGCCCTAGCCTGAAGGCTAGGGGAGCCCTAGCCTTAGCCTAGGGGAGCCTAAAGCCTAGGGGTGCCCTAGCCTGAAGGCTAGGGGAGCCCTAGCCTTAGCCTAGGGGAGCCTAAAGCCTAGGGGTGCCCTAGCCTGAAGGCTAGGGGAGCCCTAGCCTTAGCCTAGGGGAGCCTAAAGCCTAGGGGTGCCCTAGCCTGAAGGCTAGGGGAGCCCTAGCCTTAGCCTAGGGGAGCCTAAAGCCTAGGGGTGCCCTAGCCTGAAGGCTAGGGGAGCCCTAGCCTTAGCCTAGGGGAGCCTAAAGCCTAGGGGTGCCCTAGCCTGAAGGCTAGGGGAGCCCTAGCCTTAGCCTAGGGGAGCCTAAAGCCTAGGGGTGCCCTAGCCTGAAGGCTAGGGGAGCCCTAGCCTTAGCCTAGGGGAGCCTAAAGCCTAGGGGTGCCCTAGCCTGAAGGCTAGGGGAGCCCTAGCCTTAGCCTAGGGAGCCTAAAGCCTAGGGGTTGCCCTAGCCTGAAGGCTAGGGGAGCCCTAGCCTTAGCCTAGGGGAGCCTAAAGCCTAGGGGTGCCCTAGCCTGAAGGCTAGGGGAGCCCTAGCCTTAGCCTAGGGGAGCCTAAAGCCTAGGGGTGCCCTAGCCTGAAGGCTAGGGGAGCCCTAGCCTTAGCCTAGGGGAGCCTAAAGCCTAGGGGTGCCCTAGCCTGAAGGCTAGGGGAGCCCTAGCCTTAGCCTAGGGGAGCCTAAAGCCTAGGGGTGCCCTAGCCTGAAGGCTAGGGGAGCCCTAGCCTTAGCCTAGGGGAGCCTAAAGCCTAGGGGTGCCCTAGCCTGAAGGCTAGGGGAGCCCTAGCCTTAGCCTAGGGGAGCCTAAAGCCTAGGGGTGCCCTAGCCTGAAGGCTAGGGAGCCCTAGCCTTAGCCTAGGGGAGCCTAAAGCCTAGGGGTGCCCTAGCCTGAAGGCTAGGGGAGCCCTAGCCTTAGCCTAGGGGAGCCTAAAGCCTAGGGGTGCCCTAGCCTGAAGGCTAGGGGAGCCCTAGCCTTAGCCTAGGGGAGCCTAAAGCCTAGGGGTGCCCTAGCCTGAAGGCTAGGGGAGCCCTAGCCTTAGCCTAGGGGAGCCTAAAGCCTAGGGGTGCCCTAGCCTGAAGGCTAGGGGAGCCCTAGCCTTAGCCTAGGGGAGCCTAAAGCCTAGGGGTGCCCTAGCCTGAAGGCTAGGGGAGCCCTAGCCTTAGCCTAGGGGAGCCTAAAGCCTAGGGGTGCCCTAGCCTGAAGGCTAGGGGAGCCCTAGCCTTAGCCTAGGGGAGCCTAAAGCCTAGGGGTGCCCTAGCCTGAAGGCTAGGGGAGCCCTAGCCTTAGCCTAGGGGAGCCTAAAGCCTAGGGGTGCCCTAGCCTGAAGGCTAGGGGAGCCCTAGCCTTAGCCTAGGGAGCCTAAAGCCTAGGGGTGCCCTAGCCTGAAGGCTAGGGGAGCCCTAGCCTTAGCCTAGGGGAGCCTAAAGCCTAGGGGTGCCCTAGCCTGAAGGCTAGGGGAGCCCTAGCCTTAGCCTAGGGGAGCCTAAAGCCTAGGGGTGCCCTAGCCTGAAGGCTAGGGGAGCCCTAGCCTTAGCCTAGGGGAGCCTAAAGCCTAGGGGTGCCCTAGCCTGAAGGCTAGGGGAGCCCTAGCCTTAGCCTAGGGGAGCCTAAAGCCTAGGGGTGCCCTAGCCTGAAGGCTAGGGGAGCCCTAGCCTTAGCCTAGGGGAGCCTAAAGCCTAGGGGTGCCCTAGCCTGAAGGCTAGGGGAGCCCTAGCCTTAGCCTAGGGGAGCCTAAAGCCTAGGGGTGCCCTAGCCTGAAGGCTAGGGGAGCCCTAGCCTTAGCCTAGGGGAGCCTAAAGCCTAGGGGTGCCCTAGCCTGAAGGCTAGGGGAGCCCTAGCCTTAGCCTAGGGGAGCCTAAAGCCTAGGGGTGCCCTAGCCTGAAGGCTAGGGGAGCCCTAGCCTTAGCCTAGGGGAGCCTAAAGCCTAGGGGTGCCCTAGCCTGAAGGCTAGGGGAGCCCTAGCCTTAGCCTAGGGGAGCCTAAAGCCTAGGGGTGCCCTAGCCTGAAGGCTAGGGGAGCCCTAGCCTTAGCCTAGGGGAGCCTAAAGCCTAGGGGTGCCCTAGCCTGAAGGCTAGGGGAGCCCTAGCCTTAGCCTAGGGGAGCCTAAAGCCTAGGGGTGCCCTAGCCTGAAGGCTAGGGGAGCCCTAGCCTTAGCCTAGGGGAGCCTAAAGCCTAGGGGTGCCCTAGCCTGAAGGCTAGGGGAGCCCTAGCCTTAGCCTAGGGGAGCCTAAAGCCTAGGGGTGCCCTAGCCTGAAGGCTAGGGGAGCCCTAGCCTTAGCCTAGGGGAGCCTAAAGCCTAGGGGTGCCCTAGCCTGAAGGCTAGGGGAGCCCTAGCCTTAGCCTAGGGAGCCTAAAGCCTAGGGGTGCCCTAGCCTGAAGGCTAGGGGAGCCCTAGCCTTAGCCTAGGGGAGCCTAAAGCCTAGGGGTGCCCTAGCCTGAAGGCTAGGGGAGCCCTAGCCTTAGCCTAGGGGAGCCTAAAGCCTAGGGGTGCCCTAGCCTGAAGGCTAGGGGAGCCCTAGCCTTAGCCTAGGGGAGCCTAAAGCCTAGGGGTGCCCTAGCCTGAAGGCTAGGGGAGCCCTAGCCTTAGCCTAGGGGAGCCTAAAGCCTAGGGGTGCCCTAGCCTGAAGGCTAGGGGAGCCCTAGCCTTAGCCTAGGGGAGCCTAAAGCCTAGGGGTGCCCTAGCCTGAAGGCTAGGGGAGCCCTAGCCTTAGCCTAGGGAGCCTAAAGCCTAGGGGTGCCCTAGCCTGAAGGCTAGGGGAGCCCTAGCCTTAGCCTAGGGGAGCCTAAAGCCTAGGGGTGCCCTAGCCTGAAGGCTAGGGGAGCCCTAGCCTTAGCCTAGGGGAGCCTAAAGCCTAGGGGTGCCCTAGCCTGAAGGCTAGGGGAGCCCTAGCCTTAGCCTAGGGGAGCCTAAAGCCTAGGGGTGCCCTAGCCTGAAGGCTAGGGAGCCCTAGCCTTAGCCTAGGGGAGCCTAAAGCCTAGGGGTGCCCTAGCCTGAAGGCTAGGGGAGCCCTAGCCTTAGCCTAGGGGAGCCTAAAGCCTAGGGGTGCCCTAGCCTGAAGGCTAGGGGAGCCCTAGCCTTAGCCTAGGGGAGCCTAAAGCCTAGGGGTGCCCTAGCCTGAAGGCTAGGGGAGCCCTAGCCTTAGCCTAGGGGAGCCTAAAGCCTAGGGGTGCCCTAGCCTGAAGGCTAGGGGAGCCCTAGCCTTAGCCTAGGGGAGCCTAAAGCCTAGGGGTGCCCTAGCCTGAAGGCTAGGGGAGCCCTAGCCTTAGCCTAGGGGAGCCTAAAGCCTAGGGGTGCCCTAGCCTGAAGGCTAGGGGAGCCCTAGCCTTAGCCTAGGGGAGCCTAAAGCCTAGGGGTGCCCTAGCCTGAAGGCTAGGGGAGCCCTAGCCTTAGCCTAGGGGAGCCTAAAGCCTAGGGGTGCCCTAGCCTGAAGGCTAGGGGAGCCCTAGCCTTAGCCTAGGGGAGCCTAAAGCCTAGGGGTGCCCTAGGCGGGAGCCTAAAGCCTAGGGGTGCCCTAGCCTGAAGGCTAGGGGAGCCCTAGCCTTAGCCTAGGGGAGCCTAAAGCCTAGGGGTGCCCTAGCCTGAAGGCTAGGGGAGCCCTAGCCTTAGCCTAGGGGAGCCTAAAGCCTAGGGGTGCCCTAGCCTGAAGGCTAGGGGAGCCCTAGCCTTAGCCTAGGGGAGCCTAAAGCCTAGGGGTGCCCTAGCCTGAAGGCTAGGGGAGCCCTAGCCTTAGCCTAGGGGAGCCTAAAGCCTAGGGGTGCCCTAGCCTGAAGGCTAGGGGAGCCCTAGCCTTAGCCTAGGGGAGCCTAAAGCCTAGGGGTGCCCTAGCCTGAAGGCTAGGGGAGCCCTAGCCTTAGCCTAGGGGAGCCTAAAGCCTAGGGGTGCCCTAGCCTGAAGGCTAGGGGAGCCCTAGCCTTAGCCTAGGGGAGCCTAAAGCCTAGGGGTGCCCTAGCCTGAAGGCTAGGGGAGCCCTAGCCTTAGCCTAGGGGAGCCTAAAGCCTAGGGGTGCCCTAGCCTGAAGGCTAGGGGAGCCCTAGCCTTAGCCTAGGGGAGCCTAAAGCCTAGGGGTGCCCTAGCCTGAAGGCTAGGGGAGCCCTAGCCTTAGCCTAGGGGAGCCTAAAGCCTAGGGGTGCCCTAGCCTGAAGGCTAGGGGAGCCCTAGCCTTAGCCTAGGGGAGCCTAAAGCCTAGGGGTGCCCTAGCCTGAAGGCTAGGGGAGCCCTAGCCTTAGCCTAGGGGAGCCTAAAGCCTAGGGGTGCCCTAGCCTGAAGGCTAGGGGAGCCCTAGCCTTAGCCTAGGGGAGCCTAAAGCCTAGGGGTGCCCTAGCCTGAAGGCTAGGGGAGCCCTAGCCTTAGCCTAGGGGAGCCTAAAGCCTAGGGGTGCCCTAGCCTGAAGGCTAGGGGAGCCCTAGCCTTAGCCTAGGGGAGCCTAAAGCCTAGGGGTGCCCTAGCCTGAAGGCTAGGGGAGCCCTAGCCTTAGCCTAGGGGAGCCTAAAGCCTAGGGGTGCCCTAGCCTGAAGGCTAGGGGAGCCCTAGCCTTAGCCTAGGGGAGCCTAAAGCCTAGGGGTGCCCTAGCCTGAAGGCTAGGGGAGCCCTAGCCTTAGCCTAGGGGAGCCTAAAGCCTAGGGGTGCCCTAGCCTGAAGGCTAGGGGTGCCCTAGCCTGAAGGCTAGGGGAGCCCTAGCCTTAGCCTAGGGGAGCCTAAAGCCTAGGGGTGCCCTAGCCTGAAGGCTAGGGGAGCCCTAGCCTTAGCCTAGGGGAGCCTAAAGCCTAGGGGTGCCCTAGCCTGAAGGCTAGGGGAGCCCTAGCCTTAGCCTAGGGGAGCCTAAAGCCTAGGGGTGCCCTAGCCTGAAGGCTAGGGGAGCCCTAGCCTTAGCCTAGGGGAGCCTAAAGCCTAGGGGTGCCCTAGCCTGAAGGCTAGGGGAGCCCTAGCCTTAGCCTAGGGGAGCCTAAAGCCTAGGGGTGCCCTAGCCTGAAGGCTAGGGGAGCCCTAGCCTTAGCCTAGGGGAGCCTAAAGCCTAGGGGTGCCCTAGCCTGAAGGCTAGGGGAGCCCTAGCCTTAGCCTAGGGAGCCCTAGCCTAAAGCCTAGGGGTGCCCTAGCCTGAAGGCTAGGGGAGCCCTAGCCTTAGCCTAGGGAGCCTAAAGCCTAGGGGTGCCCTAGCCTGAAGGCTAGGGGAGCCCTAGCCTTAGCCTAGGGGAGCCTAAAGCCTAGGGGTGCCCTAGCCTGAAGGCTAGGGGAGCCCTAGCCTTAGCCTAGGGGAGCCCTAGCCTAAAGCCTAGGGGTGCTCTAGCCTGGAGGCTAGGGGAGCCCTAGCCTTAGCCTAGGGGAGCCCTAGCCTAAAGCCTAGGGGTGCCCTATCCTGGAGGCTAGGGGAGCCCTAGCCTTAGCGTAGGGGAGCCCTAGCCTAAAGCCTAGGGGTGCCCTAGCCTGGAGGCTAGGGGAGCCCTAGCCTTAGCCTAGGGGAGCCCTAGCCTAAAGCCTAGGGGTGCCCTAGCCTGGAGGCTAGGGGAGCCCTAGCCTTAGCCTAGGGGAGCCCTAGCCTAAAGCCTAGGGGTGCCCTAGCCTGGAGGCTAGGGGAGCCCTAGCCTTAGCCTAGGGGAGCCCTAGCCTAAAGCCTAGGGGTGCCCTAGCCTGGAGGCTAAGGGAGCCCTAGCCTTAGCCTAGGGGAGCCCTAGCCTAAAGCCTAGGGGTGCCCTAGCCTGGAGGCTAGGGGAGCCCTAGACTTAGCCTAGGGGAGCCCTAGCCTAAAGCCTAGGGGTGCCCTAGCCTGAAGGCTAGGGGAGCCCTAGCCTTAGCCTAGGGGAGCCCTAGCCTAAAGCCTAGGGGTGCCCTAGCCTGAAGGCTAGGGGAGCCCTAGCCTTAGCCTAGGGGAGCCCTAGCCTAAAGCTTAGGGGTGCCCTAGCCTGAAGGCTAGGGGAACCCTAGCCTTAGCCTAGGGGAGCCCTAGCCTAAAGCCTAGGGGTGCCCTAGCCAGAAGGCTAGGGGAGCCCTAGCCTTAGCCTAGGGGAGCCCTAGCCTAAAGCCTAGGGGTGCCCTAGCCAGAAGGCTAGGGGAGCCCTAGCCTTAGCCTAGGGGAGCCCTAGCCTAAAGCCTAGGGGTGCCCTAGCCAGAAGGCTAGGGGAGCCCTAGCCTTAGCCTAGGGGAGCCCTAGCCTAAAGCCTAGGGGTGCCCTAGCCAGAAGGCTAGGGGAGCCCTAGCCTT
>NW_027458598.1:0-67234 GCF_050624435.1 Tenrec ecaudatus | reverse complement strand
CCTAGCCTGAAGGCTAGGGGAGCCCTAGCCTTAGCCTAGAGGAGCCCTAGCCTAAAGCCTAGGGGTGCCCTAGCCTGAAGGCTAGGGGAGCCCTAGCCTTAGCCTAGGGGAGCCTAATGCCTAGGGGTGCCCTAGCCTGAAGGCTAGGGGAGCCCTAGCCTTAGCCTAGGGGAGCCTAAAGCCTAGGGGTGCCCTAGCCTGAAGGCTAGGGGAGCCCTAGCCTTAGCCTAGGGGAGCCCTAGCCTAAAGCCTAGGGGTGCCCTAGCCTGAAGGCTAGGGGAGCCCTAGCCTTAGCCTAGGGGAGCCTAAAGCCTAGGGGTGCCCTAGCCTGAAGGCTAGGGGAGCCCTAGCCTTAGCCTAGGGGAGCCCTAGCCTAAAGCCTAGGGGTGCCCTAGCCTGAAGGCTAGGGGAGCCCTAGCCTTAGCCTAGGGGAGCCTAAAGCCTAGGGGTGCCCTAGCCTGAAGGCTAGGGGAGCCCTAGCCTTAGCCTAGGGGAGCCCTAGCCTAAAGCCTAGGGGTGCCCTAGCCTGAAGGCTAGGGGAGCCCTAGCCTTAGCCTAGGGGAGCCTAAAGCCTAGGGGTGCCCTAGCCTGAAGGCTAGGGGAGCCCTAGCCTTAGCCTAGGGGAGCCCTAGCCTAAAGCCTAGGGGTGCCCTAGCCTGAAGGCTAGGGGAGCCCTAGCCTTAGCCTAGGGGAGCCTAAAGCCTAGGGGTGCCCTAGCCTGAAGGCTAGGGGAGCCCTAGCCTTAGCCTAGGGGAGCCCTAGCCTAAAGCCTAGGGGTGCCCTAGCCTGAAGGCTAGGGGAGCCCTAGCCTTAGCCTAGGGGAGCCTAAAGCCTAGGGGTGCCCTAGCCTGAAGGCTAGGGGAGCCCTAGCCTTAGCCTAGGGGAGCCCTAGCCTAAAGCCTAGGGGTGCCCTAGCCTGAAGGCTAGGGGAGCCCTAACCTTAGCCTAGGGGAGCCTAAAGCCTAGGGGTGCCCTAGCCTGAAGGCTAGGGGAGCCCTAGCCTTAGCCTAGGGGAGCCCTAGCCTAAAGCCTAGGGGTGCCCTAGCCTGAAGGCTAGGGGAGCCCTAGCCTTAGCCTAGGGGAGCCTAAAGCCTAGGGGTGCCCTAGCCTGAAGGCTAGGGGAGCCCTAGCCTTAGCCTAGGGGAGCCCTAGCCTAAAGCCTAGGGGTGCCCTAGCCTGAAGGCTAGGGGAGCCCTAGCCTTAGCCTAGGGGAGCCTAAAGCCTAGGGGTGCCCTAGCCTGAAGGCTAGGGGAGCCCTAGCCTTAGCCTAGGGGAGCCCTAGCCTGAAGCCTAGGGGTGCCCTAGCCTGAAGGCTAGGGGAGCCCTAGCCTTAGCCTAGGGGAGCCTAAAGCCTAGGGTGCCCTAGCCTGAAGGCTAGGGGAGCCCTAGCCTTAGCCTAGGGGAGCCCTAGCCTAAAGCCTAGGGGTGCCCTAGCCTGAAGGCTAGGGGAGCCCTAGCCTTAGCCTAGGGGAGCCTAAAGCCTAGGGGTGCCCTAGCCTGAAGGCTAGGGGAGCCCTAGCCTTAGCCTAGGGGAGCCCAGTAGCCTAAAGCCTAGGGGTGCCCTAGCCTGAAGGCTAGGGGAGCCCTAGCCTTAGCCTAGGGGAGCCTAAAGCCTAGGGGTGCCCTAGCCTGAAGGCTAGGGGAGCCCTAGCCTTAGCCTAGGGGAGCCCTAGCCTAAAGCCTAGGGGTGCCCTAGCCTGAAGGCTAGGGGAGCCCTAGCCTTAGCCTAGGGGAGCCTAAAGCCTAGGGGTGCCCTAGCCTGAAGGCTAGGGGAGCCCTAGCCTTAGCCTAGGGGAGCCTAAAGCCTAGGGGTGCCCTAGCCTGAAGGCTAGGGGAGCCCTAGCCTTAGCCTAGGGGAGCCTAAAGCCTAGGGGTGCCCTAGCCTGAAGGCTAGGGGAGCCCTAGCCTTAGCCTAGGGGAGCCTAAAGCCTAGGGGTGCCCTAGCCTGAAGGCTAGGGGAGCCCTAGCCTTAGCCTAGGGGAGCCTAAAGCCTAGGGGTGCCCTAGCCTGAAGGCTAGGGGAGCCCTAGCCTTAGCCTAGGGGAGCCTAAAGCCTAGGGGTGCCCTAGCCTGAAGGCTAGGGGAGCCCTAGCCTTAGCCTAGGGGAGCCTAAAGCCTAGGGGTGCCCTAGCCTGAAGGCTAGGGGAGCCCTAGCCTTAGCCTAGGGGAGCCTAAAGCCTAGGGGTGCCCTAGCCTGAAGGCTAGGGGAGCCCTAGCCTTAGCCTAGGGGAGCCTAAAGCCTAGGGGTGCCCTAGCCTGAAGGCTAGGGGAGCCCTAGCCTTAGCCTAGGGGAACCTAAAGCCTAGGGGTGCCCTAGCCTGAAGGCTAGGGGAGCCCTAGCCTTAGCCTAGGGGAGCCTAAAGCCTAGGGGTGCCCTAGCCTGAAGGCTAGGGGAGCCCTAGCCTTAGCCTAGGGAGCCTAAAGCCTAGGGGTGCCCTAGCCTGAAGGCTAGGGGAGCCCTAGCCTTAGCCTAGGGGAGCCTAAAGCCTAGGGGTGCCCTAGCCTGAAGGCTAGGGGAGCCCTAGCCTTAGCCTAGGGGAGCCTAAAGCCTAGGGGTGCCCTAGCCTGAAGGCTAGGGGAGCCCTAGCCTTAGCCTAGGGGTGCCTAAAGCCTAGGGGTGCCCTAGCCTGAAGGCTAGGGGAGCCCTAGCCTTAGCCTAGGGGAGCCCTAGCCTAAAGCCTAGGGGTGCCCTAGCCTGAAGGCTAGGGGAGCCCTAGCCTTAGCCTAGGGGAGCCTAAAGCCTAGGGGTGCCCTAGCCTGAAGGCTAGGGGAGCCCTAGCCTTAGCCTAGGGGAGCCTAAAGCCTAGGGGTGCACTAGCCTGAAGGCTAGGGGAGCCCTAGCATTAGCCTAGGGGAGCCTAAAGCCTAGGGGTGCCCTAGCCTGAAGGCTAGGGGAGCCCTAGCCTTAGCCTAGGGGAGCCCTAGCCTAAAGCCTAGGGGTGCCCTAGCCTGAAGGCTAGGGGAGCCCTAGCCTTAGCCTAGGGGTGCCTAAAGCCTAGGGGTGCCCTAGCCTGAAGGCTAGGGGAGCCCTAGCCTTAGCCTAGGGGAGCCCTAGCCTAAAGCCTAGGGGTGCCCTAGCCTGAAGGCTAGGGGAGCCCTAGCCTTAGCCTAGGGGAGCCTAAAGCCTAGGGGTGCCCTAGCCTGAAGGCTAGGGGAGCCCTAGCCTTAGCCTAGGGGAGCCTAAAGCCTAGGGGTGCCCTAGCCTGAAGGCTAGGGGAGCCCTAGCCTTAGCCTAGGGGAGCCTAAAGCCTAGGGGTGCCCTACCCTGAAGGCTAGGGGAGCCCTAGCCTTAGCCTAGGGGAGCCTAAAGCCTAGGGGTGCCCTAGCCTGAAGGCTAGGGGAGCCCTAGCCTTAGCCTAGGGGAGCCTAAAGCCTAGGGGTGCCCTAGCCTGAAGGCTAGGGGAGCCCTAGCCTTAGCCTAGGGGAGCCCTAGCCTAAAGCCTAGGGGTGCCCTAGCCTGAAGGCTAGGGGAGCCCTAGCCTTAGCCTAGGGGAGCCCTAGCCTAAAGCCTAGGGGTGCCCTAGCCTGAAGGCTAGGGGAGCCCTAGCCTTAGCCTAGGGGAGCCCTAGCCTAAAGCCTAGGGGTGCCCTAGCCTGAAGGCTAGGGGAGCCCTAGCCTTAGCCTAGGGGAGCCCTAGCCTAAAGCCTAGGGGTGCCCTAGCCTGAAGGCTAGGTGAGCCCTAGCCTTAGCCTAGGGGAGCCCTAGCCTAAAGCCTAGGGGTGCCCTAGCCCGAAGGCTAGGGGAGCCCTAGCCTTAGCCTAGGGGAGCCCTAGCCTAAAGCCTAGGGGTGCCCTAGCCCGAAGGCTAGGGGAGCCCTAGCCTTAGCCTAGGGGAGCCCTAGCCTAAAGCCTAGGGGTGCCCTAGCCTGAAGGCTAGGGGAGCCCTAGCCTTAGCCTAGGGGAGCCCTAGCCTAAAGCCTAGGGGTGCCCTAGCCTGGAAGGCTAGGGGAGCCCTAGCCTTAGCCTAGGGGAGCCCTAGCCTAAAGCCTAGGGGTGCCCTAGCCTGGAGGCTAGGGGAGCCCTAGCCTTAGCCTAGGGGAGCCCTAGCCTAAAGCCTAGGGGTGCCCTAGCCTGGAGGCTAGGGGAGCCCTAGCCTTAGCCTAGGGGAGCCTAAAGCCTAGGGGTGCCCTAGCCTGGAGGCTAGGGGAGCCCTAGCCTTAGCCTAGGGGAGCCTAAAGCCTAGGGGTGCCCTAGCCTGGAGGCTAGGGGAGCCCTAGCCTTAGCCTAGGGGAGCCTAAAGCCTAGGGGTGCCCTAGCCTGGAGGCTAGGGGAGCCCTAGCCTTAGCCTAGGGGAGCCAGCCTAAAGCCTAGGGGTGCCCTAGCCTGGAGGCTAGGGGAGCCCTAGCCTTAGCCTAGGGGAGCCCTAGCCTAAAGCCTAGGGGTGCCCTAGCCTGGAGGCTAGGGGAGCCCTAGCCTTAGCCTAGGGGAGCCCGAGCCTAAAGCCTAGGGGTGCCCTAGCCTGGAGGCTAGGGGAGCCCTAGCCTTAGCCTAGGGGAGCCCGAGCCTAAAGCCTAGGGGTGCCCTAGCCTGGAGGCTAGGGGAGCCCTAGCCTTAGCCTAGGGGAGCCCGAGCCTAAAGCCTAGGGGTGCCCTAGCCTGGAGGCTAGGGGAGCCCTAGCCTTAGCCTAGGGGAGCCCGAGCCTAAAGCCTAGGGGTGCCCTAGCCTGGAGGCTAGGGGAGCCCTAGCCTTAGCCTAGGGGAGCCCGAGCCTAAAGCCTAGGGGTGCCCTAGCCTGGAGGCTAGGGAGAGCCCTAGCCTTAGCCTAGGGGAGCCCGAGCCTAAAGCCTAGGGGTGCCCTAGCCTGGAGGCTAGGGGAGCCCTAGCCTTAGCCTAGGGGAGCCCGAGCCTAAAGCCTAGGGGTGCCCTAGCCTGGAGGCTAGGGGAGCCCTAGCCTTAGCCTAGGGGAGCCCGAGCCTAAAGCCTAGGGGTGCCCTAGCCTGGAGGCTAGGGGAGCCCTAGCCTTAGCCTAGGGGAGCCCGAGCCTAAAGCCTAGGGGTGCCCTAGCCTGGAGGCTAGGGGAGCCCTAGCCTTAGCCTAGGGGAGCCCGAGCCTAAAGCCTAGGGGTGCCCTAGCCTGGAGGCTAGGGGAGCCCTAGCCTTAGCCTAGGGGAGCCCGAGCCTAAAGCCTAGGGGTGCCCTAGCCTGGAGGCTAGGGGAGCCCTAGCCTTAGCCTAGGGGAGCCCGAGCCTAAAGCCTAGGGGTGCCCTAGCCTGGAGGCTAGGGGAGCCCTAGCCTTAGCCTAGGGGAGCCCGAGCCTAAAGCCTAGGGGTGCCCTAGCCTGAAGGCTAGGGGAGCCCTAGCCTTAGCCTAGGGGAGCCCTAGCCTAAAGCCTAGGGGTGCCCTAGCCTGAAGGCTAGGGGAGCCCTAGCCTTAGCCTAGGGGAGCCTAAAGCCTAGGGGTGCCCTAGCCTGAAGGCTAGGGGAGCCCTAGCCTTAGCCTAGGGGAGCCCTAGCCTAAAGCCTAGGGGTGCCCTAGCCTGAAGGCTAGGGGAGCCCTAGCCTTAGCCTAGGGGAGCCTAAAGCCTAGGGGTGCCCTAGCCTGAAGGCTAGGGGAGCCCTAGCCTTAGCCTAGGGGAGCCTAAAGCCTAGGGGTGCCCTAGCCTGAAGGCTAGGGGAGCCCTAGCCTTAGCCTAGGGGAGCCTAAAGCCTAGGGGTGCCCTAGCCTGAAGGCTAGGGGAGCCCTAGCCTTAGCCTAGGGGAGCCTAAAGCCTAGGGGTGCCCTAGCCTGAAGGCTAGGGGAGCCCTAGCCTTAGCCTAGGGGAGCCTAAAGCCTAGGGGTGCCCTAGCCTGAAGGCTAGGGGAGCCCTAGCCTTAGCCTAGGGGAGCCTAAAGCCTAGGGGTGCCCTAGCCTGAAGGCTAGGGGAGCCCTAGCCTTAGCCTAGGGGAGCCTAAAGCCTAGGGGTGCCCTAGCCTGAAGGCTAGGGGAGCCCTAGCCTTAGCCTAGGGGAGCCTAAAGCCTAGGGGTGCCCTAGCCTGAAGGCTAGGGGAGCCCTAGCCTTAGCCTAGGGGAGCCTAAAGCCTAGGGGTGCCCTAGCCTGAAGGCTAGGGGAGCCCTAGCCTTAGCCTAGGGGAGCCTAAAGCCTAGGGGTGCCCTAGCCTGAAGGCTAGGGGAGCCCTAGCCTTAGCCTAGGGGAGCCTAAAGCCTAGGGGTGCCCTAGCCTGAAGGCTAGGGGAGCCCTAGCCTTAGCCTAGGGGAGCCTAAAGCCTAGGGGTGCCCTAGCCTGAAGGCTAGGGGAGCCCTAGCCTTAGCCTAGGGGAGCCTAAAGCCTAGGGGTGCCCTAGCCTGAAGGCTAGGGGAGCCCTAGCCTTAGCCTAGGGGCCAGCCTAAAGCCTAGGGGTGCCCTAGCCTGAAGGCTAGGGGAGCCCTAGCCTTAGCCTAGGGGTGCCTAAAGCCTAGGGGTGCCCTAGCCTGAAGGCTAGGGGAGCCCTAGCCTTAGCCTAGGGGAGCCCTAGCCTAAAGCCTAGGGGTGCCCTAGCCTGAAGGCTAGGGGAGCCCTAGCCTTAGCCTAGGGGAGCCTAAAGCCTAGGGGTGCCCTAGCCTGAAGGCTAGGGGAGCCCTAGCCTTAGCCTAGGGGAGCCCTAGCCTAAAGCCTAGGGGTGCCCTAGCCTGAAGGCTAGGGGAGCCCTAGCCTTAGCCTAGGGGAGCCTAAAGCCTAGGGGTGCCCTAGCCTGAAGGCTAGGGGAGCCCTAGCCTTAGCCTAGGGGAGCCCTAGCCTAAAGCCTAGGGGTGCCCTAGCCTGAAGGCTAGGGGAGCCCTAGCCTTAGCCTAGGGGTGCCTAAAGCCTAGGGGTGCCCTAGCCTGAAGGCTAGGGAGCCCTAGCCTTAGCCTAGGGGAGCCCTAGCCTAAAGCCTAGGGGTGCCCTAGCCTGAAGGCTAGGGGAGCCCTAGCCTTAGCCTAGGGGAGCCTAAAGCCTAGGGGTGCCCTAGCCTGAAGGCTAGGGGAGCCCTAGCCTTAGCCTAGGGGAGCCTAAAGCCTAGGGGTGCCCTAGCCTGAAGGCTAGGGGAGCCCTAGCCTTAGCCTAGGGGAGCCTAAAGCCTAGGGGTGCCCTAGCCTGAAGGCTAGGGGAGCCCTAGCCTTAGCCTAGGGGAGCCTAAAGCCTAGGGGTGCCCTAGCCTGAAGGCTAGGGGAGCCCTAGCCTTAGCCTAGGGGAGCCCTAGCCTAAAGCCTAGGGGTGCCCTAGCCTGAAGGCTAGGGGAGCCCTAGCCTTAGCCTAGGGGAGCCCTAGCCTAAAGCCTAGGGGTGCCCTAGCCTGAAGGCTAGGGAGCCCTAGCCTTAGCCTAGGGGAGCCCTAGCCTAAAGCCTAGGGGTGCCCTAGCCTGAAGGCTAGGGGAGCCCTAGCCTTAGCCTAGGGGAGCCCTAGCCTAAAGCCTAGGGGTGCCCTAGCCTGAAGGCTAGGGGAGCCCTAGCCTTAGCCTAGGGGAGCCCTAGCCTAAAGCCTAGGGGTGCCCTAGCCTGAAGGCTAGGGAGCCCTAGCCTTAGCCTAGGGGAGCCCTAGCCTAAAGCCTAGGGGTGCCCTAGCCCGAAGGCTAGGGGAGCCCTAGCCTTAGCCTAGGGGAGCCCTAGCCTAAAGCCTAGGGGTGCCCTAGCCTGAAGGCTAGGGGAGCCCTAGCCTTAGCCTAGGGGAGCCCTAGCCCTAAAGCCTAGGGGTGCCCTAGCCTGAAGGCTAGGGGAGCCCTAGCCTTAGCCTAGGGGAGCCCTAGCCTAAAGCCTAGGGGTGCCCTAGCCTGAAGGCTAGGGGAGCCCTAGCCTTAGCCTAGGGGAGCCCTAGCCTAAAGCCTAGGGGTGCCCTAGCCTGGAGGCTAGGGGAGCCCTAGCCTTAGCCTAGGGGAGCCCTAGCCTAAAGCCTAGGGGTGCCCTAGCCTGGAGGCTAGGGGAGCCCTAGCCTTAGCCTAGGGGAGCCTAAAGCCTAGGGGTGCCCTAGCCTGGAGGCTAGGGGAGCCCTAGCCTTAGCCTAGGGGAGCCTAAAGCCTAGGGGTGCCCTAGCCTGGAGGCTAGGGGAGCCCTAGCCTTAGCCTAGGGGAGCCTAAAGCCTAGGGGTGCCCTAGCCTGGAGGCTAGGGGAGCCCTAGCCTTAGCCTAGGGGAGCCTAAAGCCTAGGGGTGCCCTAGCCTGGAGGCTAGGGGAGCCCTAGCCTTAGCCTAGGGAGCCCGAGCCTAAAGCCTAGGGGTGCCCTAGCCTGGAGGCTAGGGGAGCCCTAGCCTTAGCCTAGGGGAGCCCGAGCCTAAAGCCTAGGGGTGCCCTAGCCTGGAGGCTAGGGGAGCCCTAGCCTTAGCCTAGGGGAGCCCGAGCCTAAAGCCTAGGGGTGCCCTAGCCTGGAGGCTAGGGGAGCCCTAGCCTTAGCCTAGGGGAGCCCGAGCCTAAAGCCTAGGGGTGCCCTAGCCTGGAGGCTAGGGGAGCCCTAGCCTTAGCCTAGGGGAGCCCGAGCCTAAAGCCTAGGGGTGCCCTAGCCTGGAGGCTAGGGGAGCCCTAGCCTTAGCCTAGGGGAGCCCGAGCCTAAAGCCTAGGGGTGCCCTAGCCTGGAGGCTAGGGGAGCCCTAGCCTTAGCCTAGGGGAGCCCGAGCCTAAAGCCTAGGGGTGCCCTAGCCTGGAGGCTAGGGGAGCCCTAGCCTTAGCCTAGGGGAGCCCGAGCCTAAAGCCTAGGGGTGCCCTAGCCTGGAGGCTAGGGGAGCCCTAGCCTTAGCCTAGGGGAGCCCGAGCCTAAAGCCTAGGGGTGCCCTAGCCTGGAGGCTAGGGGAGCCCTAGCCTTAGCCTAGGGGAGCCCGAGCCTAAAGCCTAGGGGTGCCCTAGCCTGGAGGCTAGGGGAGCCCTAGCCTTAGCCTAGGGGAGCCCGAGCCTAAAGCCTAGGGGTGCCCTAGCCTGGAGGCTAGGGGAGCCCTAGCCTTAGCCTAGGGGAGCCCGAGCCTAAAGCCTAGGGGTGCCCTAGCCTGGAGGCTAGGGGAGCCCTAGCCTTAGCCTAGGGGAGCCCGAGCCTAAAGCCTAGGGGTGCCCTAGCCTGGAGGCTAGGGGAGCCCTAGCCTTAGCCTAGGGGAGCCCGAGCCTAAAGCCTAGGGGTGCCCTAGCCTGGAGGCTAGGGGAGCCCTAGCCTTAGCCTAGGGGAGCCCGAGCCTAAAGCCTAGGGGTGCCCTAGCCTGGAGGCTAGGGGAGCCCTAGCCTTAGCCTAGGGGAGCCCGAGCCTAAAGCCTAGGGGTGCCCTAGCCTGGAGGCTAGGGGAGCCCTAGCCTTAGCCTAGGGGAGCCCGAGCCTAAAGCCTAGGGGTGCCCTAGCCTGGAGGCTAGGGGAGCCCTAGCCTTAGCCTAGGGGAGCCCGAGCCTAAAGCCTAGGGGTGCCCTAGCCTGGAGGCTAGGGGAGCCCTAGCCTTAGCCTAGGGGAGCCCGAGCCTAAAGCCTAGGGGTGCCCTAGCCTGGAGGCTAGGGGAGCCCTAGCCTTAGCCTAGGGGAGCCCGAGCCTAAAGCCTAGGGGTGCCCTAGCCTGGAGGCTAGGGGAGCCCTAGCCTTAGCCTAGGGGAGCCCGAGCCTAAAGCCTAGGGGTGCCCTAGCCTGGAGGCTAGGGGAGCCCTAGCCTTAGCCTAGGGGAGCCCGAGCCTAAAGCCTAGGGGTGCCCTAGCCTGGAGGCTAGGGGAGCCCTAGCCTTAGCCTAGGGGAGCCCGAGCCTAAAGCCTAGGGGTGCCCTAGCCTGGAGGCTAGGGGAGCCCTAGCCTTAGCCTAGGGGAGCCCGAGCCTAAAGCCTAGGGGTGCCCTAGCCTGGAGGCTAGGGGAGCCCTAGCCTTAGCCTAGGGGAGCCCGAGCCTAAAGCCTAGGGGTGCCCTAGCCTGGAGGCTAGGGGAGCCCTAGCCTTAGCCTAGGGGAGCCCGAGCCTAAAGCCTAGGGGTGCCCTAGCCTGGAGGCTAGGGGAGCCCTAGCCTTAGCCTAGGGGAGCCCTAGCCTAAAGCCTAGGGGTGCCCTAGCCTGGAGGCTAGGGGAGCCCTAGCCTTAGCCTAGGGGAGCCCTAGCCTAAAGCCTAGGGGTGCCCTAGCCTGGAGGCTAGGGGAGCCCTAGCCTTAGCCTAGGGGAGCCCTAGCCTAAAGCCTAGGGGTGCCCTAGCCTGGAGGCTAGGGGAGCCCTAGCCTTAGCCTAGGGGAGCCCTAGCCTAAAGCCTAGGGGTGCCCTAGCCTGGAGGCTAGGGGAGCCCTAGCCTTAGCCTAGGGGAGCCCTAGCCTAAAGCCTAGGGGTGCCCTAGCCTGGAGGCTAGGGGAGCCCTAGCCTTAGCCTAGGGGAGCCCTAGCCTAAAGCCTAGGGGTGCCCTAGCCTGGAGGCTAGGGGAGCCCTAGCCTTAGCCTAGGGGAGCCCTAGCCTAAAGCCTAGGGGTGCCCTAGCCTGGAGGCTAGGGGAGCCCTAGCCTTAGCCTAGGGGAGCCCTAGCCTAAAGCCTAGGGGTGCCCTAGCCTGGAGGCTAGGGGAGCCCTAGCCTTAGCCTAGGGGAGCCCTAGCCTAAAGCCTAGGGGTGCCCTAGCCTGGAGGCTAGGGGAGCCCTAGCCTTAGCCTAGGGGAGCCCTAGCCTAAAGCCTAGGGGTGCCCTAGCCTGGAGGCTAGGGGAGCCCTAGCCTTAGCCTAGGGGAGCCCTAGCGTAAAGCCTAGGGGTGCCCTAGCCTGGAGGCTAGGGGAGCCCTAGCCTTAGCCTAGGGGAGCCCTAGCCTTAGCCTAGGGGAGCCCTAGCCTAAAGCCTAGGGGTGCCCTAGCCTGGAGGCTAGGGGAGCCCTAGCCTTAGCCTAGGGGAGCCCTAGCCTAAAGCCTAGGGGTGCCCTAGCCTGGAGGCTAGGGGAGCCCTAGCCTTAGCCTAGGGAGCCCTAGCCTAAAGCCTAGGGGTGCCCTAGCCTGGAGGCTAGGGGAGCCCTAGCCTTAGCCTAGGGGAGCCCTAGCCTAAAGCCTAGGGGTGCCCTAGCCTGGAGGCTAGGGGAGCCCTAGCCTTAGCCTAGGGGAGCCCTAGCCTAAAGCCTAGGGGTGCCCTAGCCTGGAGGCTAGGGGAGCCCTAGCCTTAGCCTAGGGGAGCCCTAGCCTAAAGCCTAGGGGTGCCCTAGCCTGGAGGCTAGGGGAGCCCTAGCCTTAGCCTAGGGGAGCCCTAGCCTAAAGCCTAGGGGTGCCCTAGCCTGGAGGCTAGGGGAGCCCTAGCCTTAGCCTAGGGGAGCCCTAGCCTAAAGCCTAGGGGTGCCCTAGCCTGGAGGCTAGGGGAGCCCTAGCCTTAGCCTAGGGGAGCCCTAGCCTAAAGCCTAGGGGTGCCCTAGCCTGGAGGCTAGGGGAGCCCTAGCCTTAGCCTAGGGGAGCCCTAGCCTAAAGCCTAGGGGTGCCCTAGCCTGGAGGCTAGGGGAGCCCTAGCCTTAGCCTAGGGGAGCCCTAGCCTAAAGCCTAGGGGTGCCCTAGCCTGGAGGCTAGGGGAGCCCTAGCCTTAGCCTAGGGGAGCCCTAGCCTAAAGCCTAGGGGTGCCCTAGCCTGGAGGCTAGGGGAGCCCTAGCCTTAGCCTAGGGGAGCCCTAGCCTAAAGCCTAGGGGTGCCCTAGCCTGGAGGCTAGGGGAGCCCTAGCCTTAGCCTAGGGGAGCCCTAGCCTAAAGCCTAGGGGTGCCCTAGCCTGGAGGCTAGGGGAGCCCTAGCCTTAGCCTAGGGGAGCCCTAGCCTAAAGCCTAGGGGTGCCCTAGCCTGGAGGCTAGGGGAGCCCTAGCCTTAGCCTAGGGGAGCCCTAGCCTAAAGCCTAGGGGTGCCCTAGCCTGGAGGCTAGGGGAGCCCTAGCCTTAGCCTAGGGGAGCCCTAGCCTAAAGCCTAGGGGTGCCCTAGCCTGGAGGCTAGGGGAGCCCTAGCCTTAGCCTAGGGGAGCCCTAGCCTAAAGCCTAGGGGTGCCCTAGCCTGGAGGCTAGGGGAGCCCTAGCCTTAGCCTAGGGGAGCCCTAGCCTAAAGCCTAGGGGTGCCCTAGCCTGGAGGCTAGGGGAGCCCTAGCCTTAGCCTAGGGGAGCCCTAGCCTAAAGCCTAGGGGTGCCCTAGCCTGGAGGCTAGGGGAGCCCTAGCCTTAGCCTAGGGGAGCCCTAGCCTAAAGCCTAGGGGTGCCCTAGCCTGGAGGCTAGGGGAGCCCTAGCCTTAGCCTAGGGGAGCCCTAGCCTAAAGCCTAGGGGTGCCCTAGCCTGGAGGCTAGGGGAGCCCTAGCCTTAGCCTAGGGGAGCCCTAGCCTAAAGCCTAGGGGTGCCCTAGCCTGGAGGCTAGGGGAGCCCTAGCCTTAGCCTAGGGGAGCCCTAGCCTAAAGCCTAGGGGTGCCCTAGCCTGGAGGCTAGGGGAGCCCTAGCCTTAGCCTAGGGGAGCCCTAGCCTAAAGCCTAGGGGTGCCCTAGCCTGGAGGCTAGGGGAGCCCTAGCCTTAGCCTAGGGAGCCCTAGCCTAAAGCCTAGGGGTGCCCTAGCCTGGAGGCTAGGGGAGCCCTAGCCTTAGCCTAGGGGAGCCTAAAGCCTAGGGGTGCCCTAGCCTGGAGGCTAGGGGAGCCCTAGCCTTAGCCTAGGGGAGCCCTAGCCTAAAGCCTAGGGGTGCCCTAGCCTGGAGGCTAGGGGAGCCCTAGCCTTAGCCTAGGGGAGCCCTAGCCTAAAGCCTAGGGGTGCCCTAGCCTGGAGGCTAGGGGAGCCCTAGCCTTAGCCTAGGGGAGCCCTAGCCTAAAGCCTAGGGGTGCCCTAGCCTGGAGGCTAGGGGAGCCCTAGCCTTAGCCTAGGGGAGCCCTAGCCTAAAGCCTAGGGGTGCCCTAGCCTGGAGGCTAGGGGAGCCCTAGCCTTAGCCTAGGGGAGCCCTAGCCTAAAGCCTCGGGGTGCCCTAGCCTGGAGGCTAGGGGAGCCCTAGCCTTAGCCTAGGGGAGCCCTAGCCTAAAGCCTCGGGGTGCCCTAGCCTGGAGGCTAGGGGAGCCCTAGCCTTAGCCTAGGGGAGCCCTAGCCTAAAGCCTCGGGGTGCCCTAGCCTGGAGGCTAGGGGAGCCCTAGCCTTAGCCTAGGGGAGCCCTAGCCTAAAGCCTCGGGGTGCCCTAGCCTGGAGGCTAGGGGAGCCCTAGCCTTAGCCTAGGGGAGCCCTAGCCTAAAGCCTCGGGGTGCCCTAGCCTGGAGGCTAGGGGAGCCCTAGCCTTAGCCTAGGGGAGCCCTAGCCTAAAGCCTCGGGGTGCCCTAGCCTGGAGGCTAGGGGAGCCCTAGCCTTAGCCTAGGGGAGCCCTAGCCTAAAGCCTCGGGGTGCCCTAGCCTGGAGGCTAGGGGAGCCCTAGCCTTAGCCTAGGGGAGCCCTAGCCTAAAGCCTCGGGGTGCCCTAGCCTGGAGGCTAGGGGAGCCCTAGCCTTAGCCTAGGGGAGCCCTAGCCTAAAGCCTCGGGGTGCCCTAGCCTGGAGGCTAGGGGAGCCCTAGCCTTAGCCTAGGGGAGCCCTAGCCTAATGCCTCGGGGTGCCCTAGCCTGGAGGCTAGGGGAGCCCGAGCCTTAGCCTAGGGGAGCCCTAGCCTAAAGCCTCGGGGTGCCCTAGCCTGGAGGCTAGGGGAGCCCGAGCCTTAGCCTAGGGGAGCCCTAGCCTAAAGCCTCGGGGTGCCCTAGCCTGGAGGCTAGGGGAGCCCTAGCCTTAGCCTAGGGGAGCCCTAGCCTAAAGCCTCGGGGTGCCCTAGCCTGGAGGCTAGGGGAGCCCTAGCCTTAGCCTAGGGGAGCCCTAGCCTAAAGCCTCGGGGTGCCCTAGCCTGGAGGCTAGGGAGCCCTAGCCTTAGCCTAGGGGAGCCCTAGCCCTAAAGCCTCGGGGTGCCCTAGCCTGGAGGCTAGGGGAGCCCTAGCCTTAGCCTAGGGGAGCCCTAGCCTAAAGCCTCGGGGTGCCCTAGCCTGGAGGCTAGGGGAGCCCTAGCCTTAGCCTAGGGGAGCCCTAGCCTAAAGCCTCGGGGTGCCCTAGCCTGGAGGCTAGGGGAGCCCTAGCCTTAGCCTAGGGGAGCCCTAGCCTAAAGCCTCGGGGTGCCCTAGCCTGGAGGCTAGGGGAGCCCTAGCCTTAGCCTAGGGGAGCCCTAGCCTAATGCCTCGGGGTGCCCTAGCCTGGAGGCTAGGGGAGCCCTAGCCTTAGCCTAGGGGAGCCCTAGCCTAAAGCCTCGGGGTGCCCTAGCCTGGAGGCTAGGGGAGCCCTAGCCTTAGCCTAGGGGAGCCCTAGCCTAAAGCCTCGGGGTGCCCTAGCCTGGAGGCTAGGGGAGCCCTAGCCTTAGCCTAGGGGAGCCCTAGCCTAAAGCCTCGGGGTGCCCTAGCCTGGAGGCTAGGGGAGCCCTAGCCTTAGCCTAGGGGAGCCCTAGCCTAAAGCCTCGGGGTGCCCTAGCCTGGAGGCTTGGGGAGCCCTAGCCTTAGCCTAGGGGAGCCCTAGCCTAAAGCCTCGGGGTGCCCTAGCCTGGAGGCTTGGGGAGCCCTAGCCTTAGCCTAGGGGAGCCCTAGCCTAAAGCCTCGGGGTGCCCTAGCCTGGAGGCTAGGGGAGCCCTAGCCTTAGCCTAGGGGAGCCCTAGCCTAAAGCCTCGGGGTGCCCTAGCCTGGAGGCTAGGGGAGCCCTAGCCTTAGCCTAGGGGAGCCCTAGCCTAAAGCCTCGGGGTGCCCTAGCCTGGAGGCTAGGGGAGCCCTAGCCTTAGCCTAGGGGAGCCCTAGCCTAAAGCCTCGGGGTGCCCTAGCCTGGAGGCTAGGGGAGCCCTAGCCTTAGCCTAGGGGAGCCCTAGCCTAAAGCCTCGGGGTGCCCTAGCCTGGAGGCTAGGGGAGCCCTAGCCTTAGCCTAGGGGAGCCCTAGCCTAAAGCCTCGGGGTGCCCTAGCCTGGAGGCTAGGGGAGCCCTAGCCTTAGCCTAGGGGAGCCCTAGCCTAAAGCCTCGGGGTGCCCTAGCCTGGAGGCTAGGGGAGCCCTAGCCTTAGCCTAGGGGAGCCCTAGCCTAAAGCCTCGGGGTGCCCTAGCCTGGAGGCTAGGGGAGCCCTAGCCTTAGCCTAGGGGAGCCTAAAGCCTAGGGGTGCCCTAGCCTGAAGGCTAGGGGAGCCCTAGCCTTAGCCTAGGGGAGCCTAAAGCCTAGGGGTGCCCTAGCCTGAAGGCTAGGGGAGCCCTAGCCTTAGCCTAGGGGAGCCTAAAGCCTAGGGGTGCCCTAGCCTGAAGGCTAGGGGAGCCCTAGCCTTAGCCTAGGGGAGCCTAAAGCCTAGGGGTGCCCTAGCCTGAAGGCTAGGGGAGCCCTAGCCTTAGCCTAGGGGTGCCTAAAGCCTAGGGGTGCCCTAGCCTGAAGGCTAGGGGAGCCCTAGCCTTAGCCTAGGGGAGCCCTAGCCTAAAGCCTAGGGGTGCCCTAGCCTGAAGGCTAGGGGAGCCCTAGCCTTAGCCTAGGGGAGCCTAAAGCCTAGGGGTGCCCTAGCCTGAAGGCTAGGGGAGCCCTAGCCTTAGCCTAGGGGAGCCCTAGCCTAAAGCCTAGGGGTGCCCTAGCCTGAAGGCTAGGGGAGCCCTAGCCTTAGCCTAGGGGAGCCTAAAGCCTAGGGGTGCCCTAGCCTGAAGGCTAGGGGAGCCCTAGCCTTAGCCTAGGGGAGCCCTAGCCTAAAGCCTAGGGGTGCCCTAGCCTGAAGGCTAGGGGAGCCCTAGCCTTAGCCTAGGGGTGCCTAAAGCCTAGGGGTGCCCTAGCCTGAAGGCTAGGGGAGCCCTAGCCTTAGCCTAGGGGAGCCCTAGCCTAAAGCCTAGGGGTGCCCTAGCCTGAAGGCTAGGGGAGCCCTAGCCTTAGCCTAGGGGAGCCTAAAGCCTAGGGGTGCCCTAGCCTGAAGGCTAGGGGAGCCCTAGCCTTAGCCTAGGGGAGCCTAAAGCCTAGGGGTGCCCTAGCCTGAAGGCTAGGGGAGCCCTAGCCTTAGCCTAGGGGAGCCTAAAGCCTAGGGGTGCCCTAGCCTGAAGGCTAGGGGAGCCCTAGCCTTAGCCTAGGGGAGCCTAAAGCCTAGGGGTGCCCTAGCCTGAAGGCTAGGGGAGCCCTAGCCTTAGCCTAGGGGAGCCTAAAGCCTAGGGGTGCCCTAGCCTGAAGGCTAGGGGAGCCCTAGCCTTAGCCTAGGGGAGCCCTAGCCTAAAGCCTAGGGGTGCCCTAGCCTGAAGGCTAGGGGAGCCCTAGCCTTAGCCTAGGGGAGCCCTAGCCTAAAGCCTAGGGGTGCCCTAGCCTGAAGGCTAGGGGAGCCCTAGCCTTAGCCTAGGGGAGCCCTAGCCTAAAGCCTAGGGGTGCCCTAGCCTGAAGGCTAGGGGAGCCCTAGCCTTAGCCTAGGGGAGCCCTAGCCTAAAGCCTAGGGGTGCCCTAGCCTGAAGGCTAGGGGAGCCCTAGCCTTAGCCTAGGGGAGCCCTAGCCTAAAGCCTAGGGGTGCCCTAGCCTGAAGGCTAGGGGAGCCCTAGCCTTAGCCTAGGGGAGCCCTAGCCTAAAGCCTAGGGGTGCCCTAGCCTGGAGGCTAGGGGAGCCCTAGCCTTAGCCTAGGGGAGCCCTAGCCTAAAGCCTAGGGGTGCCCTAGCCTGGAGGCTAGGGGAGCCCTAGCCTTAGCCTAGGGGAGCCCTAGCCTAAAGCCTAGGGGTGCCCTAGCCTGAAGGCTAGGGGAGCCCTAGCCTTAGCCTAGGGGAGCCCTAGCCTAAAGCCTAGGGGTGCCCTAGCCTGGAGGCTAGGGGAGCCCTAGCCTTAGCCTAGGGGAGCCCTAGCCTAAAGCCTAGGGGTGCCCTAGCCTGGAGGCTAGGGGAGCCCTAGCCTTAGCCTAGGGGAGCCTAAAGCCTAGGGGTGCCCTAGCCTGGAGGCTAGGGGAGCCCTAGCCTTAGCCTAGGGGAGCCTAAAGCCTAGGGGTGCCCTAGCCTGGAGGCTAGGGGAGCCCTAGCCTTAGCCTAGGGGAGCCTAAAGCCTAGGGGTGCCCTAGCCTGGAGGCTAGGGGAGCCCTAGCCTTAGCCTAGGGGAGCCTAAAGCCTAGGGGTGCCCTAGCCTGGAGGCTAGGGGAGCCCTAGCCTTAGCCTAGGGGAGCCCGAGCCTAAAGCCTAGGGGTGCCCTAGCCTGGAGGCTAGGGGAGCCCTAGCCTTAGCCTAGGGGAGCCCGAGCCTAAAGCCTAGGGGTGCCCTAGCCTGGAGGCTAGGGGAGCCCTAGCCTTAGCCTAGGGGAGCCCGAGCCTAAAGCCTAGGGGTGCCCTAGCCTGGAGGCTAGGGGAGCCCTAGCCTTAGCCTAGGGGAGCCCGAGCCTAAAGCCTAGGGGTGCCCTAGCCTGGAGGCTAGGGGAGCCCTAGCCTTAGCCTAGGGGAGCCCGAGCCTAAAGCCTAGGGGTGCCCTAGCCTGGAGGCTAGGGGAGCCCTAGCCTTAGCCTAGGGGAGCCCGAGCCTAAAGCCTAGGGGTGCCCTAGCCTGGAGGCTAGGGGAGCCCTAGCCTTAGCCTAGGGGAGCCCGAGCCTAAAGCCTAGGGGTGCCCTAGCCTGGAGGCTAGGGGAGCCCTAGCCTTAGCCTAGGGGAGCCCGAGCCTAAAGCCTAGGGGTGCCCTAGCCTGGAGGCTAGGGGAGCCCTAGCCTTAGCCTAGGGGAGCCCGAGCCTAAAGCCTAGGGGTGCCCTAGCCTGGAGGCTAGGGGAGCCCTAGCCTTAGCCTAGGGGAGCCCGAGCCTAAAGCCTAGGGGTGCCCTAGCCTGGAGGCTAGGGGAGCCCTAGCCTTAGCCTAGGGGAGCCCGAGCCTAAAGCCTAGGGGTGCCCTAGCCTGGAGGCTAGGGGAGCCCTAGCCTTAGCCTAGGGGAGCCCGAGCCTAAAGCCTAGGGGTGCCCTAGCCTGGAGGCTAGGGGAGCCCTAGCCTTAGCCTAGGGGAGCCCGAGCCTAAAGCCTAGGGGTGCCCTAGCCTGGAGGCTAGGGGAGCCCTAGCCTTAGCCTAGGGGAGCCCGAGCCTAAAGCCTAGGGGTGCCCTAGCCTGGAGGCTAGGGGAGCCCTAGCCTTAGCCTAGGGGAGCCCGAGCCTAAAGCCTAGGGGTGCCCTAGCCTGGAGGCTAGGGGAGCCCTAGCCTTAGCCTAGGGGAGCCCGAGCCTAAAGCCTAGGGGTGCCCTAGCCTGGAGGCTAGGGGAGCCCTAGCCTTAGCCTAGGGGAGCCCGAGCCTAAAGCCTAGGGGTGCCCTAGCCTGGAGGCTAGGGGAGCCCTAGCCTTAGCCTAGGGGAGCCCGAGCCTAAAGCCTAGGGGTGCCCTAGCCTGGAGGCTAGGGGAGCCCTAGCCTTAGCCTAGGGGAGCCCGAGCCTAAAGCCTAGGGGTGCCCTAGCCTGGAGGCTAGGGGAGCCCTAGCCTTAGCCTAGGGGAGCCCTAGCCTAAAGCCTAGGGGTGCCCTAGCCTGGAGGCTAGGGGAGCCCTAGCCTTAGCCTAGGGGAGCCCTAGCCTAAAGCCTAGGGGTGCCCTAGCCTGGAGGCTAGGGGAGCCCTAGCCTTAGCCTAGGGGAGCCCTAGCCTAAAGCCTAGGGGTGCCCTAGCCTGGAGGCTAGGGGAGCCCTAGCCTTAGCCTAGGGGAGCCCTAGCCTAAAGCCTAGGGGTGCCCTAGCCTGGAGGCTAGGGGAGCCCTAGCCTTAGCCTAGGGGAGCCCTAGCCTAAAGCCTAGGGGTGCCCTAGCCTGGAGGCTAGGGGAGCCCTAGCCTTAGCCTAGGGGAGCCCTAGCCTAAAGCCTAGGGGTGCCCTAGCCTGGAGGCTAGGGGAGCCCTAGCCTTAGCCTAGGGGAGCCCTAGCCTAAAGCCTAGGGGTGCCCTAGCCTGGAGGCTAGGGGAGCCCTAGCCTTAGCCTAGGGGAGCCCTAGCCTAAAGCCTAGGGGTGCCCTAGCCTGGAGGCTAGGGGAGCCCTAGCCTTAGCCTAGGGGAGCCCTAGCCTAAAGCCTAGGGGTGCCCTAGCCTGGAGGCTAGGGGAGCCCTAGCCTTAGCCTAGGGGAGCCCTAGCCTAAAGCCTAGGGGTGCCCTAGCCTGGAGGCTAGGGGAGCCCTAGCCTTAGCCTAGGGGAGCCCTAGCCTAAAGCCTAGGGGTGCCCTAGCCTGGAGGCTAGGGGAGCCCTAGCCTTAGCCTAGGGGAGCCCTAGCCTAAAGCCTAGGGGTGCCCTAGCCTGGAGGCTAGGGGAGCCCTAGCCTTAGCCTAGGGGAGCCCTAGCCTAAAGCCTAGGGGTGCCCTAGCCTGGAGGCTAGGGGAGCCCTAGCCTTAGCCTAGGGGAGCCCTAGCCTAAAGCCTAGGGGTGCCCTAGCCTGGAGGCTAGGGGAGCCCTAGCCTTAGCCTAGGGGAGCCCTAGCCTAAAGCCTAGGGGTGCCCTAGCCTGGAGGCTAGGGGAGCCCTAGCCTTAGCCTAGGGGAGCCCTAGCCTAAAGCCTAGGGGTGCCCTAGCCTGGAGGCTAGGGGAGCCCTAGCCTTAGCCTAGGGGAGCCCTAGCCTAAAGCCTAGGGGTGCCCTAGCCTGGAGGCTAGGGGAGCCCTAGCCTTAGCCTAGGGGAGCCCTAGCCTAAAGCCTAGGGGTGCCCTAGCCTGGCTCTCTGCTCTAGGGGAGCCCTAGCCTTAGCCTAGGGGAGCCCTAGCCTTAGCCTAGGGGAGCCCTAGCCTAAAGCAGGGGAGCCCTAGCCTTAGCCTAGGGGAGCCCTAGCCTAAAGCCTAGGGGTGCCCTAGCCTGGAGGCTAGGGGAGCCCTAGCCTTAGCCTAGGGGAGCCCTAGCCTAAAGCCTAGGGGTGCCCTAGCCTGGAGGCTAGGGGAGCCCTAGCCTTAGCCTAGGGGAGCCCTAGCCTAAAGCCTAGGGGTGCCCTAGCCTGGAGGCTAGGGGAGCCCTAGCCTTAGCCTAGGGGAGCCCTAGCCTAAAGCCTAGGGGTGCCCTAGCCTGGAGGCTAGGGGAGCCCTAGCCTTAGCCTAGGGGAGCCCTAGCCTAAAGCCTAGGGGTGCCCTAGCCTGGAGGCTAGGGGAGCCCTAGCCTTAGCCTAGGGGAGCCCTAGCCTAAAGCCTAGGGGTGCCCTAGCCTGGAGGCTAGGGGAGCCCTAGCCTTAGCCTAGGGGAGCCCTAGCCTAAAGCCTAGGGGTGCCCTAGCCTGGAGGCTAGGGGAGCCCTAGCCTTAGCCTAGGGGAGCCCTAGCCTAAAGCCTAGGGGTGCCCTAGCCTGGAGGCTAGGGGAGCCCTAGCCTTAGCCTAGGGGAGCCCTAGCCTAAAGCCTAGGGGTGCCCTAGCCTGGAGGCTAGGGGAGCCCTAGCCTTAGCCTAGGGGAGCCCTAGCCTAAAGCCTAGGGGTGCCCTAGCCTGGAGGCTAGGGGAGCCCTAGCCTTAGCCTAGGGGAGCCCTAGCCTAAAGCCTAGGGGTGCCCTAGCCTGGAGGCTAGGGGAGCCCTAGCCTTAGCCTAGGGGAGCCCTAGCCTAAAGCCTAGGGGTGCCCTAGCCTGGAGGCTAGGGGAGCCCTAGCCTTAGCCTAGGGGAGCCCTAGCCTAAAGCCTAGGGGTGCCCTAGCCTGGAGGCTAGGGGAGCCCTAGCCTTAGCCTAGGGGAGCCCTAGCCTAAAGCCTAGGGGTGCCCTAGCCTGGAGGCTAGGGGAGCCCTAGCCTTAGCCTAGGGAGCCCTAGCCTAAAGCCTAGGGGTGCCCTAGCCTGGAGGCTAGGGGAGCCCTAGCCTTAGCCTAGGGGAGCCCTAGCCTAAAGCCTAGGGGTGCCCTAGCCTGGAGGCTAGGGGAGCCCTAGCCTTAGCCTAGGGAGCCCTAGCCTAAAGCCTAGGGGTGCCCTAGCCTGGAGGCTAGGGGAGCCCTAGCCTTAGCCTAGGGGAGCCTAGCCTAAAGCCTAGGGGTGCCCTAGCCTGGAGGCTAGGGGAGCCCTAGCCTTAGCCTAGGGGAGCCCTAGCCTAAAGCCTAGGGGTGCCCTAGCCTGGAGGCTAGGGGAGCCCTAGCCTTAGCCTAGGGGAGCCCTAGCCTAAAGCCTCGGGGTGCCCTAGCCTGGAGGCTAGGGGAGCCCTAGCCTTAGCCTAGGGGAGCCCTAGCCTAAAGCTAGGGGTGCCCTAGCCTGGAGGCTAGGGGAGCCCTAGCCTTAGCCTAGGGGAGCCCTAGCCTAAAGCCTAGGGGTGCCCTAGCCTGGAGGCTAGGGGAGCCCTAGCCTTAGCCTAGGGGAGCCCTAGCCTAAAGCCTCGGGGTGCCCTAGCCTGGAGGCTAGGGGAGCCCTAGCCTTAGCCTAGGGGAGCCCTAGCCTAAAGCCTCGGGGTGCCCTAGCCTGGAGGCTAGGGAGCCCTAGCCTTAGCCTAGGGGAGCCCTAGCCTAAAGCCTCGGGGTGCCCTAGCCTGGAGGCTAGGGGAGCCCTAGCCTTAGCCTAGGGGAGCCCTAGCCTAAAGCCTCGGGGTGCCCTAGCCTGGAGGCTAGGGGAGCCCTAGCCTTAGCCTAGGGGAGCCCTACCTAAAGCCTAGGGGTGCCCTAGCCTGGAGGCTAGGGGAGCCCTAGCCTTAGCCTAGGGAGCGAGCCCTAGCCTAAAGCCTCGGGGTGCCCTAGCCTGGAGGCTAGGGGAGCCCTAGCCTTAGCCTAGGGGAGCCCTAGCCTAAAGCCTAGGGGTGCCCTAGCCTGGAGGCTAGGGGAGCCCTAGCCTTAGCCTAGGGGAGCCCTAGCCTAAAGCCTCGGGGTGCCCTAGCCTGGAGGCTAGGGGAGCCCTAGCCTTAGCCTAGGGGAGCCCTAGCCTAAAGCCTCGGGGTGCCCTAGCCTGGAGGCTAGGGGAGCCCTAGCCTTAGCCTAGGGGAGCCCTAGCCTAAAGCCTCGGGGTGCCCTAGCCTGGAGGCTAGGGGAGCCCTAGCCTTAGCCTAGGGGAGCCCTAGCCTAAAGCCTCGGGGTGCCCTAGCCTGGAGGCTAGGGGAGCCCTAGCCTTAGCCTAGGGGAGCCCTAGCCTAAAGCCTCGGGGTGCCCTAGCCTGGAGGCTAGGGAGCCCTAGCCTTAGCCTAGGGGAGCCCTAGCCTAAAGCCTCGGGGTGCCCTAGCCTGGAGGCTAGGGGAGCCCTAGCCTTAGCCTAGGGGAGCCCTAGCCTAAAGCCTCGGGGTGCCCTAGCCTGGAGGCTAGGGGAGCCCTAGCCTTAGCCTAGGGGAGCCCTAGCCTAAAGCCTCGGGGTGCCCTAGCCTGGAGGCTAGGGGAGCCCTAGCCTTAGCCTAGGGGAGCCCTAGCCTAAAGCCTCGGGGTGCCCTAGCCTGGAGGCTAGGGGAGCCCTAGCCTTAGCCTAGGGGAGCCCTAGCCTAAAGCCTCGGGGTGCCCTAGCCTGGAGGCTAGGGGAGCCCTAGCCTTAGCCTAGGGGAGCCCTAGCCTAAAGCCTCGGGGTGCCCTAGCCTGGAGGCTAGGGGAGCCCTAGCCTTAGCCTAGGGGAGCCCTAGCCTAAAGCCTCGGGGTGCCCTAGCCTGGAGGCTAGGGGAGCCCTAGCCTTAGCCTAGGGGAGCCCTAGCCTAAAGCCTCGGGTGCCCTAGCCTGGAGGCTAGGGGAGCCCTAGCCTTAGCCTAGGGGAGCCCTAGCCTAAAGCCTCGGGGTGCCCTAGCCTGGAGGCTAGGGGAGCCCTAGCCTTAGCCTAGGGGAGCCCTAGCCTAAAGCCTCGGGGTGCCCTAGCCTGGAGGCTAGGGGAGCCCTAGCCTTAGCCTAGGGGAGCCCTAGCCTAAAGCCTCGGGGTGCCCTAGCCTGGAGGCTAGGGGAGCCCTAGCCTTAGCCTAGGGGAGCCCTAGCCTAAAGCCTCGGGGTGCCCTAGCCTGGAGGCTAGGGGAGCCCTAGCCTTAGCCTAGGGGAGCCCTAGCCTAAAGCCTCGGGGTGCCCTAGCCTGGAGGCTAGGGGAGCCCTAGCCTTAGCCTAGGGGAGCCCTAGCCTAAAGCCTCGGGGTGCCCTAGCCTGGAGGCTAGGGGAGCCCTAGCCTTAGCCTAGGGGAGCCCTAGCCTAAAGCCTCGGGGTGCCCTAGCCTGGAGGCTAGGGGGAGCCCTAGCCTTAGCCTAGGGGAGCCCTAGCCTAAAGCCTCGGGGTGCCCTAGCCTGGAGGCTAGGGGAGCCCTAGCCTTAGCCTAGGGGAGCCCTAGCCTAAAGCCTCGGGGTGCCCTAGCCTGGAGGCTAGGGGAGCCCTAGCCTTAGCCTAGGGGAGCCCTAGCCTAAAGCCTCGGGGTGCCCTAGCCTGGAGGCTAGGGGAGCCCCTAGCCTTAGCCTAGGGGAGCCCTAGCCTAAAGCCTCGGGGTGCCCTAGCCTGGAGGCTAGGGGAGCCCTAGCCTTAGCCTAGGGGAGCCCTAGCCTAAAGCCTCGGGGTGCCCTAGCCTGGAGGCTAGGGGAGCCCTAGCCTTAGCCTAGGGGAGCCCTAGCCTAAAGCCTCGGGGTGCCCTAGCCTGGAGGCTAGGGGAGCCCTAGCCTTAGCCTAGGGGAGCCCTAGCCTAAAGCCTCGGGGTGCCCTAGCCTGGAGGCTAGGGGAGCCCTAGCCTTAGCCTAGGGGAGCCCTAGCCTAAAGCCTCGGGGTGCCCTAGCCTGGAGGCTAGGGGAGCCCTAGCCTTAGCCTAGGGGAGCCCTAGCCTAAAGCCTCGGGGTGCCCTAGCCTGGAGGCTAGGGGAGCCCTAGCCTTAGCCTAGGGGAGCCCTAGCCTAAAGCCTCGGGGTGCCCTAGCCTGGAGGCTAGGGGAGCCCTAGCCTTAGCCTAGGGAGCCCTAGCCTAAAGCCTCGGGGTGCCCTAGCCTGGAGGCTAGGGGAGCCCTAGCCTTAGCCTAGGGGAGCCCTAGCCTAAAGCCTCGGGGTGCCCTAGCCTGGAGGCTAGGGGAGCCCTAGCCTTAGCCTAGGGGAGCCCTAGCCTAAAGCCTCGGGGTGCCCTAGCCTGGAGGCTAGGGGAGCCCTAGCCTTAGCCTAGGGGAGCCCTAGCCTAAAGCCTCGGGGTGCCCTAGCCTGGAGGCTAGGGGAGCCCTAGCCTTAGCCTAGGGGAGCCCTAGCCTAAAGCCTCGGGGTGCCCTAGCCTGGAGGCTAGGGGAGCCCTAGCCTTAGCCTAGGGGAGCCCTAGCCTAAAGCCTCGGGGTGCCCTAGCCTGGAGGCTAGGGGAGCCCTAGCCTTAGCCTAGGGGAGCCCTAGCCTAAAGCCTCGGGGTGCCCTAGCCTGGAGGCTAGGGGAGCCCTAGCCTTAGCCTAGGGGAGCCCTAGCCTAAAGCCTCGGGGTGCCCTAGCCTGGAGGCTAGGGGAGCCCTAGCCTTAGCCTAGGGGAGCCCTAGCCTAAAGCCTCGGGGTGCCCTAGCCTGAAGGCTAGGGGAGCCCTAGCCTTAGCCTAGGGGAGCCCTAGCCTAAAGCCTCGGGGTGCCCTAGCCTGGAGGCTAGGGGAGCCCTAGCCTTAGCCTAGGGGAGCCCTAGCCTAAAGCCTCGGGGTGCCCTAGCCTGGAGGCTAGGGGAGCCCTAGCCTTAGCCTAGGGGAGCCCTAGCCTAAAGCCTCGGGGTGCCCTAGCCTGGAGGCTAGGGGAGCCCTAGCCTTAGCCTAGGGGAGCCCTAGCCTAAAGCCTCGGGGTGCCCTAGCCTGGAGGCTAGGGGAGCCCTAGCCTTAGCCTAGGGGAGCCCTAGCCTAAAGCCTCGGGGTGCCCTAGCCTGGAGGCTAGGGGAGCCCTAGCCTTAGCCTAGGGGAGCCCTAGCCTAAAGCCTCGGGGTGCCCTAGCCTGGAGGCTAGGGGAGCCCTAGCCTTAGCCTAGGGGAGCCCTAGCCTAAAGCCTCGGGGTGCCCTAGCCTGGAGGCTAGGGGAGCCCTAGCCTTAGCCTAGGGGAGCCCTAGCCTAAAGCCTCGGGGTGCCCTAGCCTGGAGGCTAGGGGAGCCCTAGCCTTAGCCTAGGGGAGCCCTAGCCTAAAGCCTCGGGGTGCCCTAGCCTGGAGGCTAGGGGAGCCCTAGCCTTAGCCTAGGGGAGCCCTAGCCTAAAGCCTCGGGGTGCCCTAGCCTGAAGGCTAGGGGAGCCCTAGCCTTAGCCTAGGGGAGCCCTAGCCTAAAGCCTCGGGGTGCCCTAGCCTGAAGGCTAGGGGAGCCCTAGCCTTAGCCTAGGGGAGCCCTAGCCTAAAGCCTAGGGGTGCCCTAGCCTGAAGGCTAGGGGAGCCCTAGCCTGAGCCTAGGGGAGCCCTAGCCTAAAGCCTAGGGGTGCCCTAGCCTGAAGGCTAGGGGAGCCCTAGCCTGAGCCTAGGGGAGCCCTAGCCTAAAGCCTAGGGGTGCCCTAGCCTGAAGGCTAGGGGAGCCCTAGCCTGAGCCTAGGGGAGCCCAAAGCCTAGGGGTGCCCTAGCCTGAAGGCAAGGGGAGCCCTAGCCTGAGCCTAGGGGAGCCCAAAGCCTAGGGGTGCCCTAGCCTGAAGGCTAGGGGAGCCCTAGCCTGAGCCTAGGGGAGCCCAAAGCCTAGGGGTGCCCTAGCCTAAAGCCTAGGGGTGCCCTAGCCTGAAGGCTAGGGGAGCCCTAGCCTTAGCCTAGGGGAGCCCTAGCCTAAATCCTAGGGGTGCCCTAGCCTGAAGGCTAGGGGAGCCCTAGCCTTAGCCTAGGGGAGCCCTAGCCTAAAGCCTAGGGGTGCCCTAGCCTGAAGGCTAGGGGAGCCCTAGCCTTAGCCTAGGGGAGCCCTAGCCTAAAGCCTAGGGGTGCCCTAGCCTGAAGGCTAGGGGAGCCCTAGCCTTAGCCTAGGGGAGCCCTAGCCTAAAGCCTAGGGGTGCCCTAGCCTGAAGGTTAGGGGAGCCCTAGACTTAGCCTAGGGGAGCCCTAGCCTAAAGCCTAGGGGTGCCCTAGCCTGAAGGCTAGGGGAGCCCTAGCCTAAAGCCTAGGGGTGCCCTAGCCTGAAGGCTAGGGGAGCCCTAGCCTTAGCCTAGGGGAGCCCTAGCCTAAAGCCTAGGGGTGCCCTAGCCTGAAGGCTAGGGGAGCCCTAGCCTTAGCCTAGGGGAGCCCTAGCCTAAAGCCTAGGGGTGCCCTAGCCTGAAGGCTAGGGGAGCCCTAGCCTTAGCCTAGGGGAGCCCTAGCCTAAAGCCTAGGGGTGCCCTAGCCTGAAGGCTAGGGGAGCCCTAGCCTTAGCCTAGGGGAGCCCTAGCCTAAAGCCTAGGGGTGCCCTAGCCTGAAGGCTAGGGGAGCCCTAGCCTTAGCCTAGGGGAGCCCTAGCCTTAGCCTAGGGGAGCCTAAAGCCTAGGAGTGCCCTAGCCTGAAGGCTAGGGGAGCCCTAGCCTTAGCCTAGGGGAGCCTAAAGCCTAGGGGTGCCCTAGCCTGAAGGCTAGGGGAGCCCTAGCCTTAGCCTAGGGGAGCCTAAAGCCTAGGGGTGCCCTAGCCTGAAGGCTAGGGGAGCCCTAGCCTTAGCCTAGGGGAGCCTAAAGCCTAGGGGTGCCCTAGCCTGAAGGCTAGGGGAGCCCTAGCCTTAGCCTAGGGGAGCCCTAGCCTAAAGCCTAGGGGTGCCCTAGCCTGAAGGCTAGGGGAGCCCTAGCCTTAGCCTAGGGGAGCCCTAGCCTAAAGCCTAGGGGTGCCCTAGCCTGAAGGCTAGGGGAGCCCTAGCCTTAGCCTAGGGGAGCCCTAGCCTAAAGCCTAGGGGTGCCCTAGCCTGAAGGCTAGGGGAGCCCTAGCCTTAGCCAAGGGGAGCCCTAGCCTAAAGCCTAGGGGTGCCCTAGCCTGAAGGCTAGGGGAGCCCTAGCCTTAGCCTAGGGGAGCCCTAGCCTAAAGCCTAGGGGTGCCCTAGCCTGAAGGCTAGGGGAGCCCTAGCCTTAGCCTAGGGGAGCCCTAGCCTAAAGCCTAGGGGTGCCCTAGCCTGAAGGCTAGGGGAGCCCTAGCCTTAGCCTAGGGGAGCCCTAGCCTAAAGCCTAGGGGTGCCCTAGCCTGAAGGCTAGGGGAGCCCTAGCCTTAGCCTAGGGGAGCCCTAGCCTAAAGCCTAGGGGTGCCCTAGCCTGAAGGCTAGGGGAGCCCTAGCCTTAGCCTAGGGGAGCCCTAGCCTAAAGCCTAGGGGTGCCCTAGCCTGAAGGCTAGGGGAGCCCTAGCCTTAGCCTAGGGGAGCCCTAGCCTACAGCCTAGGGGTGCCCTAGCCTGAAGGCTAGGGGAGCCCTAGCCTTAGCCTAGGGGAGCCCTAGCCTACAGCCTAGGGGTGCCCTAGCCTGAAGGCTAGGGGAGCCCTAGCCTTAGCCTAGGGGAGCCCTAGCCTACAGCCTAGGGGTGCCCTAGCCTGAAGGCTAGGGGAGCCCTAGCCTTAGCCTAGGGGAGCCCTAGCCTACAGCCTAGGGGTGCCCTTGCCTGAAGGCTAGGGGAGCCCTAGCCTTAGCCTAGGGGAGCCCTAGCCTACAGCCTAGGGGTGCCCTAGCCTGAAGGCTAGGGGAGCCCTAGCCTTAGCCTAGGGGAGCCCTAGCCTACAGCCTAGGGGTGCCCTAGCCTGAAGGCTAGGGGAGCCCTAGCCTTAGCCTAGGGGAGCCCTAGCCTACAGCCTAGGGGTGCCCTAGCCTGAAGGCTAGGGGAGCCCTAGCCTTAGCCTAGGGGAGCCCTAGCCTACAGCCTAGGGGTGCCCTAGCCTGAAGTCTAGGGGAGCCCTAGCCTTAGCCTAGGGGAGCCCTAGCCTACAGCCTAGGGGTGCCCTAGCCTGAAGGCTAGGGGAGCCCTAGCCTTAGCCTAGGGGAGCCCTAGCCTACAGCCTAGGGGTGCCCTAGCCTGAAGGCTAGGGGAGCCCTAGCCTTAGCCTAGGGGAGCCCTAGCCTACAGCCTAGGGGTGCCCTAGCCTGAAGGCTAGGGGAGCCCTAGCCTTAGCCTAGGGAGCCCTAGCCTAAAGCCTAGGGGTGCCCTAGCCTGAAGGCTAGGGGAGCCCTAGCCTTAGCCTAGGGGAGCCCTAGCCTACAGCCTAGGGGTGCCCTAGCCTGAAGGCTAGGGGAGCCCTAGCCTTAGCCTAGGGGAGCCCTAGCCTACAGCCTAGGGGTGCCCTAGCCTGAAGGCTAGGGGAGCCCTAGCCTTAGCCTAGGGGAGCCCTAGCCTACAGCCCAGGGGTGCCCTAGCCTGAAGGCTAGGGGAGCCCTAGCCTTAGCCTAGGGGAGCCCTAGCCTACAGCCCAGGGGTGCCCTAGCCTGAAGGCTAGGGGAGCCCTAGCCTTAGCCTAGGGGAGCCCTAGCCTACAGCCCAGGGGTGCCCTAGCCTGAAGGCTAGGGGAGCCCTAGCCTTAGCCTAGGGGAGCCCTAGCCTACAGCCTAGGGGTGCCCTAGCCTGAAGGCTAGGGGAGCCCTAGCCTTAGCCTAGGGGAGCCCTAGCCTACAGCCTAGGGGTGCCCTAGCCTGAAGGCTAGGGGAGCCCTAGCCTTAGCCTAGGGGAGCCCTAGCCTACAGCCTAGGGGTGCCCTAGCCTGAAGGCTAGGGGAGCCCTAGCCTTAGCCTAGGGGAGCCCTAGCCTAAAGCCTAGGGGTGCCCTAGCCTGAAGGCTAGGGGAGCCCTAGCCTTAGCCTAGGGGAGCCCTAGCCTAAAGCCTAGGGGTGCCCTAGCCTGAAGGCTAGGGGAGCCCTAGCCTTAGCCTAGGGGAGCCCTAGCCTAAAGCCTAGGGGTGCCCTAGCCTGAAGGCTAGGGGAGCCCTAGCCTTAGCCTAGGGGAGCCCTAGCCTAAAGCCTAGGGGTGCCCTAGCCTGAAGGCTAGGGGAGCCCTAGCCTTAGCCTAGGGGAGCCTAAAGCCTAGGGGTGCCCTAGCCTGAAGGCTAGGGGAGCCCTAGCCTTAGCCTAGGGGAGCCTAAAGCCTAGGGGTGCCCTAGCCTGAAGGCTAGGGGAGCCCTAGCCTTAGCCTAGGGGAGCCTAAAGCCTAGGGGTGCCCTAGCCTGAAGGCTAGGGGAGCCCTAGCCTTAGCCTAGGGGAGCCTAAAGCCTAGGGGTGCCCTAGCCTGAAGGCTAGGGGAGCCCTAGCCTTAGCCTAGGGGAGCCTAAAGCCTAGGGGTGCCCTAGCCTGAAGGCTAGGGGAGCCCTAGCCTTAGCCTAGGGGAGCCCTAGCCTAAAGCCTAGGGGTGCCCTAGCCTGAAGGCTAGGGGAGCCCTAGCCTTAGCCTAGGGGAGCCCTAGCCTAAAGCCTAGGGGTGCCCTAGCCTGAAGGCTAGGGGAGCCCTAGCCTTAGCCTAGGGGAGCCCTAGCCTAAAGCCTAGGGGTGCCCTAGCCTGAAGGCTAGGGGAGCCCTAGCCTTAGCCTAGGGGAGCCCTAGCCTAAAGCCTAGGGGTGCCCTAGCCTGAAGGCTAGGGGAGCCCTAGCCTTAGCCTAGGGGAGCCCTAGCCTAAAGCCTAGGGGTGCCCTAGCCTGAAGGCTAGGGGAGCCCTAGCCTTAGCCTAGGGGAGCCCTAGCCTAAAGCCTAGGGGTGCCCTAGCCTGAAGGCTAGGGGAGCCCTAGCCTTAGCCTAGGGGAGCCCTAGCCTACAGCCTAGGGGTGCCCTAGCCTGAAGGCTAGGGGAGCCCTAGCCTTAGCCTAGGGGAGCCCTAGCCTACAGCCTAGGGGTGCCCTAGCCTGAAGGCTAGGGGAGCCCTAGCCTTAGCCTAGGGGAGCCCTAGCCTACAGCCTAGGGGTGCCCTAGCCTGAAGGCTAGGGGAGCCCTAGCCTTAGCCTAGGGGAGCCCTAGCCTACAGCCTAGGGGTGCCCTAGCCTGAAGGCTAGGGGAGCCCTAGCCTTAGCCTAGGGGAGCCCTAGCCTACAGCCTAGGGGTGCCCTAGCCTGAAGGCTAGGGGAGCCCTAGCCTTAGCCTAGGGGAGCCCTAGCCTACAGCCTAGGGGTGCCCTAGCCTGAAGGCTAGGGGAGCCCTAGCCTTAGCCTAGGGGAGCCCTAGCCTACAGCCTAGGGGTGCCCTAGCCTGAAGGCTAGGGGAGCCCTAGCCTTAGCCTAGGGGAGCCCTAGCCTACAGCCTAGGGGTGCCCTAGCCTGAAGGCTAGGGGAGCCCTAGCCTTAGCCTAGGGGAGCCCTAGCCTACAGCCTAGGGGTGCCCTAGCCTGAAGGCTAGGGGAGCCCTAGCCTTAGCCTAGGGGAGCCCTAGCCTACAGCCTAGGGGTGCCCTAGCCTGAAGGCTAGGGGAGCCCTAGCCTTAGCCTAGGGGAGCCCTAGCCTACAGCCTAGGGGTGCCCTAGCCTGAAGGCTAGGGGAGCCCTAGCCTTAGCCTAGGGGAGCCCTAGCCTACAGCCTAGGGGTGCCCTAGCCTGAAGGCTAGGGGAGCCCTAGCCTTAGCCTAGGGGAGCCCTAGCCTACAGCCTAGGGGTGCCCTAGCCTGAAGGCTAGGGGAGCCCTAGCCTTAGCCTAGGGGAGCCCTAGCCTACAGCCTAGGGGTGCCCTAGCCTGAAGGCTAGGGGAGCCCTAGCCTTAGCCTAGGGGAGCCCTAGCCTACAGCCTAGGGGTGCCCTAGCCTGAAGGCTAGGGGAGCCCTAGCCTTAGCCTAGGGGAGCCCTAGCCTACAGCCTAGGGGTGCCCTAGCCTGAAGGCTAGGGGAGCCCTAGCCTTAGCCTAGGGGAGCCCTAGCCTACAGCCTAGGGGTGCCCTAGCCTGAAGGCTAGGGGAGCCCTAGCCTTAGCCTAGGGGAGCCCTAGCCTACAGCCTAGGGGTGCCCTAGCCTGAAGGCTAGGGGAGCCCTAGCCTTAGCCTAGGGGAGCCCTAGCCTACAGCCTAGGGGTGCCCTAGCCTGAAGGCTAGGGGAGCCCTAGCCTTAGCCTAGGGGAGCCCTAGCCTACAGCCTAGGGGTGCCCTAGCCTGAAGGCTAGGGGAGCCCTAGCCTTAGCCTAGGGGAGCCCTAGCCTACAGCCTAGGGGTGCCCTAGCCTGAAGGCTAGGGGAGCCCTAGCCTTAGCCTAGGGGAGCCCTAGCCTAAAGCCTAGGGGTGCCCTAGCCTGAAGGCTAGGGGAGCCCTAGCCTTAGCCTAGGGGAGCCCTAGCCTAAAGCCTAGGGGTGCCCTAGCCTGAAGGCTAGGGGAGCCCTAGCCTTAGCCTAGGGGAGCCCTAGCCTAAAGCCTAGGGGTGCCCTAGCCTGAAGGCTAGGGGAGCCCTAGCCTTAGCCTAGGGGAGCCCTAGCCTAAAGCCTAGGGGTGCCCTAGCCTGAAGGCTAGGGGAGCCCTAGCCTTAGCCTAGGGGAGCCCTAGCCTAAAGCCTAGGGGTGCCCTAGCCTGAAGGCTAGGGGAGCCCTAGCCTTAGCCTAGGGGAGCCCTAGCCTAAAGCCTAGGGGTGCCCTAGCCTGAAGGCTAGGGGAGCCCTAGCCTTAGCCTAGGGGAGCCCTAGCCTAAAGCCTAGGGGTGCCCTAGCCTGAAGGCTAGGGGAGCCCTAGCCTTAGCCTAGGGGAGCCCTAGCCTAAAGCCTAGGGGTGCCCTAGCCTGAAGGCTAGGGGAGCCCTAGCCTTAGCCTAGGGGAGCCCTAGCCTAAAGCCTAGGGGTGCCCTAGCCTGAAGGCTAGGGGAGCCCTAGCCTTAGCCTAGGGGAGCCCTAGCCTAAAGCCTAGGGGTGCCCTAGCCTGAAGGCTAGGGGAGCCCTAGCCTTAGCCTAGGGGAGCCCTAGCCTAAAGCCTAGGGGTGCCCTAGCCTGAAGGCTAGGGGAGCCCTAGCCTTAGCCTAGGGGAGCCCTAGCCTAAAGCCTAGGGGTGCCCTAGCCTGAAGGCTAGGGGAGCCCTAGCCTTAGCCTAGGGGAGCCCTAGCCTAAAGCCTAGGGGTGCCCTAGCCTGAAGGCTAGGGGAGCCCTAGGCCTTAGCCTAGGGGAGCCCTAGCCTAAAGCCTAGGGGTGCCCTAGCCTGAAGGCTAGGGGAGCCCTAGCCTTAGCCTAGGGGAGCCCAAAGCCTAGGGGTGCCCTAGCCTGAAGGCTAGGGGAGCCCTAGCCTTAGCCTAGGGGAGCCCAAAGCCTAGGGGTGCCCTAGCCTGAAGGCTAGGGGAGCCCTAGCCTTAGCCTAGGGGAGCCCAAAGCCTAGGGGTGCCCTAGCCTGAAGGCTAGGGGAGCCCTAGCCTTAGCCTAGGGGAGCCCAAAGCCTAGGGGTGCCCTAGCCTGAAGGCTAGGGGAGCCCTAGCCTTAGCCTAGGGGAGCCCAAAGCCTAGGGGTGCCCTAGCCTGAAGGCTAGGGGAGCCCTAGCCTTAGCCTAGGGGAGCCCAAAGCCTAGGGGTGCCCTAGCCTGAAGGCTAGGGGAGCCCTAGCCTTAGCCTAGGGGAGCCCAAAGCCTAGGGGTGCCCTAGCCTGAAGGCTAGGGGAGCCCTAGCCTTAGCCTAGGGGAGCCCAAAGCCTAGGGGTGCCCTAGCCTGAAGGCTAGGGGAGCCCTAGCCTTAGCCTAGGGGAGCCCAAAGCCTAGGGGTGCCCTAGCCTGAAGGCTAGGGGCTAGCCTTAGCCTAGGGGAGCCTAAAGCCTAGGGGTGCCCTAGCCTGAAGGCTAGGGGAGCCCTAGCCTTAGCCTAGGGGAGCCTAAAGCCTAGGGGTGCCCTAGCCTGAAGGCTAGGGGAGCCCTAGCCTTAGCCTAGGGGAGCCTAAAGCCTAGGGGTGCCCTAGCCTGAAGGCTAGGGGAGCCCTAGCCTTAGCCTAGGGGAGCCTAAAGCCTAGGGGTGCCCTAGCCTGAAGGCTAGGGGAGCCCTAGCCTTAGCCTAGGGGAGCCTAAAGCCTAGGGGTGCCCTAGCCTGAAGGCTAGGGGAGCCCTAGCCTTAGCCTAGGGGAGCCTAAAGCCTAGGGGTGCCCTAGCCTGAAGGCTAGGGGAGCCCTAGCCTTAGCCTAGGGGAGCCTAAAGCCTAGGGGTGCCCTAGCCTGAAGGCTAGGGGAGCCCTAGCCTTAGCCTAGGGGAGCCTAAAGCCTAGGGGTGCCCTAGCCTGAAGGCTAGGGGAGCCCTAGCCTTAGCCTAGGGGAGCCTAAAGCCTAGGGGTGCCCTAGCCTGAAGGCTAGGGGAGCCCTAGCCTTAGCCTAGGGGAGCCTAAAGCCTAGGGGTGCCCTAGCCTGAAGGCTAGGGGAGCCCTAGCCTTAGCCTAGGGGAGCCCGAGCCTAAAGCCTAGGGGTGCCCTAGCCTGAAGGCTAGGGGAGCCCTAGCCTTAGCCTAGGGGAGCCTAAAGCCTAGGGGTGCCCTAGCCTGAAGGCTAGGGGAGCCCTAGCCTTAGCCTAGGGGAGCCTAAAGCCTAGGGGTGCCCTAGCCTGAAGGCTAGGGGAGCCCTAGCCTTAGCCTAGGGGAGCCCTAAAGCCTAGGGGTGCCCTAGCCTGAAGGCTAGGGGAGCCCTAGCCTTAGCCTAGGGGAGCCCTAGCCTAAAGCCTAGGGGTGCCCTAGCCTGAAGGCTAGGGGAGCCCTAGCCTTAGCCTAGGGGAGCCTAAAGCCTAGGGGTGCCCTAGCCTGAAGGCTAGGGGAGCCCTAGCCTTAGCCTAGGGGAGCCTAAAGCCTAGGGGTGCCCTAGCCTGAAGGCTAGGGGAGCCCTAGCCTTAGCCTAGGGGAGCCTAAAGCCTAGGGGTGCCCTAGCCTGAAGGCTAGGGGAGCCCTAGCCTTAGCCTAGGGGAGCCTAAAGCCTAGGGGTGCCCTAGCCTGAAGGCTAGGGGAGCCCTAGCCTTAGCCTAGGGGAGCCTAAAGCCTAGGGGTGCCCTAGCCTGAAGGCTAGGGGAGCCCTAGCCTTAGCCTAGGGGAGCCTAAAGCCTAGGGGTGCCCCTAGCCTGAAGGCTAGGGGAGCCCTAGCCTTAGCCTAGGGGAGCCTAAAGCCTAGGGGTGCCCTAGCCTGAAGGCTAGGGGAGCCCTAGCCTTAGCCTAGGGGAGCCTAAAGCCTAGGGGTGCCCTAGCCTGAAGGCTAGGGGAGCCCTAGCCTTAGCCTAGGGGAGCCTAAAGCCTAGGGGTGCCCTAGCCTGAAGGCTAGGGGAGCCCTAGCCTTAGCCTAGGGGAGCCTAAAGCCTAGGGGTGCCCTAGCCTGAAGGCTAGGGGAGCCCTAGCCTTAGCCTAGGGGAGCCTAAAGCCTAGGGGTGCCCTAGCCTGAAGGCTAGGGGAGCCCTAGCCTTAGCCTAGGGGAGCCTAAAGCCTAGGGGTGCCCTAGCCTGAAGGCTAGGGGAGCCCTAGCCTTAGCCTAGGGGAGCCTAAAGCCTAGGGGTGCCCTAGCCTGAAGGCTAGGGGAGCCCTAGCCTTAGCCTAGGGGAGCCTAAAGCCTAGGGGTGCCCTAGCCTGAAGGCTAGGGGAGCCCTAGCCTTAGCCTAGGGGAGCCTAAAGCCTAGGGGTGCCCTAGCCTGAAGGCTAGGGGAGCCCTAGCCTTAGCCTAGGGGAGCCTAAAGCCTAGGGGTGCCCTAGCCTGAAGGCTAGGGGAGCCCTAGCCTTAGCCTAGGGGAGCCTAAAGCCTAGGGGTGCCCTAGCCTGAAGGCTAGGGGAGCCCTAGCCTTAGCCTAGGGGAGCCTAAAGCCTAGGGGTGCCCTAGCCTGAAGGCTAGGGGAGCCCTAGCCTTAGCCTAGGGGAGCCTAAAGCCTAGGGGTGCCCTAGCCTGAAGGCTAGGGGAGCCCTAGCCTTAGCCTAGGGGAGCCTAAAGCCTAGGGGTGCCCTAGCCTGAAGGCTAGGGGAGCCCTAGCCTTAGCCTAGGGGAGCCTAAAGCCTAGGGGTGCCCTAGCCTGAAGGCTAGGGGAGCCCTAGCCTTAGCCTAGGGGAGCCTAAAGCCTAGGGGTGCCCTAGCCTGAAGGCTAGGGGAGCCCTAGCCTTAGCCTAGGGGAGCCTAAAGCCTAGGGGTGCCCTAGCCTGAAGGCTAGGGGAGCCCTAGCCTTAGCCTAGGGGAGCCTAAAGCCTAGGGGTGCCCTAGCCTGAAGGCTAGGGGAGCCCTAGCCTTAGCCTAGGGGAGCCTAAAGCCTAGGGGTGCCCTAGCCTGAAGGCTAGGGGAGCCCTAGCCTTAGCCTAGGGGAGCCTAAAGCCTAGGGGTGCCCTAGCCTGAAGGCTAGGGGAGCCCTAGCCTTAGCCTAGGGGAGCCTAAAGCCTAGGGGTGCCCTAGCCTGAAGGCTAGGGGAGCCCTAGCCTTAGCCTAGGGGAGCCTAAAGCCTAGGGGTGCCCTAGCCTGAAGGCTAGGGGAGCCCTAGCCTTAGCCTAGGGGAGCCTAAAGCCTAGGGGTGCCCTAGCCTGAAGGCTAGGGGAGCCCTAGCCTTAGCCTAGGGGAGCCTAAAGCCTAGGGGTGCCCTAGCCTGAAGGCTAGGGGAGCCCTAGCCTTAGCCTAGGGGAGCCTAAAGCCTAGGGGTGCCCTAGCCTGAAGGCTAGGGGAGCCCTAGCCTTAGCCTAGGGGAGCCTAAAGCCTAGGGGTGCCCTAGCCTGAAGGCTAGGGGAGCCCTAGCCTTAGCCTAGGGGAGCCTAAAGCCTAGGGGTGCCCTAGCCTGAAGGCTAGGGGAGCCCTAGCCTTAGCCTAGGGGAGCCTAAAGCCTAGGGGTGCCCTAGCCTGAAGGCTAGGGGAGCCCTAGCCTTAGCCTAGGGGAGCCTAAAGCCTAGGGGTGCCCTAGCCTGAAGGCTAGGGGAGCCCTAGCCTTAGCCTAGGGGAGCCTAAAGCCTAGGGGTGCCCTAGCCTGAAGGCTAGGGGAGCCCTAGCCTTAGCCTAGGGGAGCCTAAAGCCTAGGGGTGCCCTAGCCTGAAGGCTAGGGGAGCCCTAGCCTTAGCCTAGGGGAGCCTAAAGCCTAGGGGTGCCCTAGCCTGAAGGCTAGGGGAGCCCTAGCCTTAGCCTAGGGGAGCCTAAAGCCTAGGGGTGCCCTAGCCTGAAGGCTAGGGGAGCCCTAGCCTTAGCCTAGGGGAGCCTAAAGCCTAGGGGTGCCCTAGCCTGAAGGCTAGGGGAGCCCTAGCCTTAGCCTAGGGGAGCCTAAAGCCTAGGGGTGCCCTAGCCTGAAGGCTAGGGGAGCCCTAGCCTTAGCCTAGGGGAGCCTAAAGCCTAGGGGTGCCCTAGCCTGAAGGCTAGGGGAGCCCTAGCCTTAGCCTAGGGGAGCCTAAAGCCTAGGGGTGCCCTAGCCTGAAGGCTAGGGGAGCCCTAGCCTTAGCCTAGGGGAGCCTAAAGCCTAGGGGTGCCCTAGCCTGAAGGCTAGGGGAGCCCTAGCCTTAGCCTAGGGGAGCCTAAAGCCTAGGGGTGCCCTAGCCTGAAGGCTAGGGGAGCCCTAGCCTTAGCCTAGGGGAGCCTAAAGCCTAGGGGTGCCCTAGCCTGAAGGCTAGGGGAGCCCTAGCCTTAGCCTAGGGGAGCCTAAAGCCTAGGGGTGCCCTAGCCTGAAGGCTAGGGGAGCCCTAGCCTTAGCCTAGGGGAGCCTAAAGCCTAGGGGTGCCCTAGCCTGAAGGCTAGGGGAGCCCTAGCCTTAGCCTAGGGGAGCCTAAAGCCTAGGGGTGCCCTAGCCTGAAGGCTAGGGGAGCCCTAGCCTTAGCCTAGGGGAGCCTAAAGCCTAGGGGTGCCCTAGCCTGAAGGCTAGGGGAGCCCTAGCCTTAGCCTAGGGGAGCCTAAAGCCTAGGGGTGCCCTAGCCTGAAGGCTAGGGGAGCCCTAGCCTTAGCCTAGGGGAGCCTAAAGCCTAGGGGTGCCCTAGCCTGAAGGCTAGGGGAGCCCTAGCCTTAGCCTAGGGGAGCCTAAAGCCTAGGGGTGCCCTAGCCTGAAGGCTAGGGGAGCCCTAGCCTTAGCCTAGGGGAGCCTAAAGCCTAGGGGTGCCCTAGCCTGAAGGCTAGGGGAGCCCTAGCCTTAGCCTAGGGGAGCCTAAAGCCTAGGGGTGCCCTAGCCTGAAGGCTAGGGGAGCCCTAGCCTTAGCCTAGGGGAGCCTAAAGCCTAGGGGTGCGCTAGCCTGAAGGCTAGGGGAGCCCTAGCCTTAGCCTAGGGGAGCCTAAAGCCTAGGGGTGCGCTAGCCTGAAGGCTAGGGGAGCCCTAGCCTTAGCCTAGGGGAGCCTAAAGCCTAGGGGTGCGCTAGCCTGAAGGCTAGGGGAGCCCTAGCCTTAGCCTAGGGGAGCCTAAAGCCTAGGGGTGCGCTAGCCTGAAGGCTAGGGGAGCCCTAGCCTTAGCCTAGGGGAGCCTAAAGCCTAGGGGTGCGCTAGCCTGAAGGCTAGGGGAGCCCTAGCCTTAGCCTAGGGGAGCCTAAAGCCTAGGGGTGCCCTAGCCTGAAGGCTAGGGGAGCCCTAGCCTTAGCCTAGGGGAGCCCTAAAGCCTAGGGGTGCCCTAGCCTGAAGGCTAGGGGAGCCCTAGCCTTAGCCTAGGGGAGCCCTAGCCTGAAGCCTAGGGGTGCCCTAGCCTGAAGGCTAGGGGAGCCCTAGCCTTAGCCTAGGGGAGCCCTAGCCTGAAGCCTAGGGGTGCCCTAGCCTGAAGGCTAGGGGAGCCCTAGCCTTAGCCTAGGGGAGCCCTAGCCTGAAGCCTAGGGGTGCCCTAGCCTGAAGGCTAGGGGAGCCCTAGCCTTAGCCTAGGGGAGCCCTAGCCTGAAGCCTAGGGGTGCCCTAGCCTGAAGGCTAGGGGAGCCCTAGCCTTAGCCTAGGGGAGCCCTAGCCTGAAGCCTAGGGGTGCCCTAGCCTGAAGGCTAGGGGAGCCCTAGCCTTAGCCTAGGGGAGCCCTAGCCTGAAGCCTAGGGGTGCCCTAGCCTGAAGGCTAGGGGAGCCCTAGCCTTAGCCTAGGGGAGCCCTAGCCTGAAGCCTAGGGGTGCCCTAGCCTGAAGGCTAGGGGAGCCCTAGCCTTAGCCTAGGGGAGCCCTAGCCTGAAGCCTAGGGGTGCCCTAGCCTGAAGGCTAGGGGAGCCCTAGCCTTAGCCTAGGGGAGCCCTAGCCTGAAGCCTAGGGGTGCCCTAGCCTGAAGGCTAGGGGAGCCCTAGCCTTAGCCTAGGGGAGCCCTAGCCTGAAGCCTAGGGGTGCCCTAGCCTGAAGGCTAGGGGAGCCCTAGCCTTAGCCTAGGGGAGCCCTAGCCTGAAGCCTAGGGGTGCCCTAGCCTGAAGGCTAGGGGAGCCCTAGCCTTAGCCTAGGGGAGCCCTAGCCTGAAGCCTAGGGGTGCCCTAGCCTGAAGGCTAGGGGAGCCCTAGCCTTAGCCTAGGGGAGCCCTAGCCTGAAGCCTAGGGGTGCCCTAGCCTGAAGGCTAGGGGAGCCCTAGCCTTAGCCTAGGGGAGCCCTAGCCTGAAGCCTAGGGGTGCCCTAGCCTGAAGGCTAGGGGAGCCCTAGCCTTAGCCTAGGGGAGCCCTAGCCTGAAGCCTAGGGGTGCCCTAGCCTGAAGGCTAGGGGAGCCCTAGCCTTAGCCTAGGGGAGCCCTAGCCTGAAGCCTAGGGGTGCCCTAGCCTGAAGGCTAGGGGAGCCCTAGCCTTAGCCTAGGGGAGCCCTAGCCTGAAGCCTAGGGGTGCCCTAGCCTGAAGGCTAGGGGAGCCCTAGCCTTAGCCTAGGGGAGCCCTAGCCTGAAGCCTAGGGGTGCCCTAGCCTGAAGGCTAGGGGAGCCCTAGCCTTAGCCTAGGGGAGCCCTAGCCTGAAGCCTAGGGGTGCCCTAGCCTGAAGGCTAGGGGAGCCCTAGCCTTAGCCTAGGGGAGCCCTAGCCTGAAGCCTAGGGGTGCCCTAGCCTGAAGGCTAGGGGAGCCCTAGCCTTAGCCTAGGGGAGCCCTAGCCTGAAGCCTAGGGGTGCCCTAGCCTGAAGGCTAGGGGAGCCCTAGCCTTAGCCTAGGGGAGCCCTAGCCTGAAGCCTAGGGGTGCCCTAGCCTGAAGGCTAGGGGAGCCCTAGCCTTAGCCTAGGGGAGCCCTAGCCTGAAGCCTAGGGGTGCCCTAGCCTGAAGGCTAGGGGAGCCCTAGCCTTAGCCTAGGGGAGCCCTAGCCTGAAGCCTAGGGGTGCCCTAGCCTGAAGGCTAGGGGAGCCCTAGCCTTAGCCTAGGGGAGCCCTAGCCTGAAGCCTAGGGGTGCCCTAGCCTGAAGGCTAGGGGAGCCCTAGCCTTAGCCTAGGGGAGCCCTAGCCTGAAGCCTAGGGGTGCCCTAGCCTGAAGGCTAGGGGAGCCCTAGCCTTAGCCTAGGGGAGCCCTAGCCTGAAGCCTAGGGGTGCCCTAGCCTGAAGGCTAGGGGAGCCCTAGCCTTAGCCTAGGGGAGCCCTAGCCTGAAGCCTAGGGGTGCCCTAGCCTGAAGGCTAGGGGAGCCCTAGCCTTAGCCTAGGGGAGCCCTAGCCTGAAGCCTAGGGGTGCCCTAGCCTGAAGGCTAGGGGAGCCCTAGCCTTAGCCTAGGGGAGCCCTAGCCTGAAGCCTAGGGGTGCCCTAGCCTGAAGGCTAGGGGAGCCCTAGCCTTAGCCTAGGGGAGCCCTAGCCTGAAGCCTAGGGGTGCCCTAGCCTGAAGGCTAGGGGAGCCCTAGCCTTAGCCTAGGGGAGCCCTAGCCTGAAGCCTAGGGGTGCCCTAGCCTGAAGGCTAGGGGAGCCCTAGCCTTAGCCTAGGGGAGCCCTAGCCTGAAGCCTAGGGGTGCCCTAGCCTGAAGGCTAGGGGAGCCCTAGCCTTAGCCTAGGGGAGCCCTAGCCTGAAGCCTAGGGGTGCCCTAGCCTGAAGGCTAGGGGAGCCCTAGCCTTAGCCTAGGGGAGCCCTAGCCTGAAGCCTAGGGGTGCCCTAGCCTGAAGGCTAGGGGAGCCCTAGCCTTAGCCTAGGGGAGCCCTAGCCTGAAGCCTAGGGGTGCCCTAGCCTGAAGGCTAGGGGAGCCCTAGCCTTAGCCTAGGGGAGCCCTAGCCTGAAGCCTAGGGGTGCCCTAGCCTGAAGGCTAGGGGAGCCCTAGCCTTAGCCTAGGGGAGCCCTAGCCTGAAGCCTAGGGGTGCCCTAGCCTGAAGGCTAGGGGAGCCCTAGCCTTAGCCTAGGGGAGCCCTAGCCTGAAGCCTAGGGGTGCCCTAGCCTGAAGGCTAGGGGAGCCCTAGCCTTAGCCTAGGGGAGCCCTAGCCTGAAGCCTAGGGGTGCCCTAGCCTGAAGGCTAGGGGAGCCCTAGCCTTAGCCTAGGGGAGCCCTAGCCTGAAGCCTAGGGGTGCCCTAGCCTGAAGGCTAGGGGAGCCCTAGCCTTAGCCTAGGGGAGCCCTAGCCTGAAGCCTAGGGGTGCCCTAGCCTGAAGGCTAGGGGAGCCCTAGCCTTAGCCTAGGGGAGCCCTAGCCTGAAGCCTAGGGGTGCCCTAGCCTGAAGGCTAGGGGAGCCCTAGCCTTAGCCTAGGGGAGCCCTAGCCTGAAGCCTAGGGGTGCCCTAGCCTGAAGGCTAGGGGAGCCCTAGCCTTAGCCTAGGGGAGCCCTAGCCTGAAGCCTAGGGGTGCCCTAGCCTGAAGGCTAGGGGAGCCCTAGCCTTAGCCTAGGGGAGCCCTAGCCTGAAGCCTAGGGGTGCCCTAGCCTGAAGGCTAGGGGAGCCCTAGCCTTAGCCTAGGGGAGCCCTAGCCTGAAGCCTAGGGGTGCCCTAGCCTGAAGGCTAGGGGAGCCCTAGCCTTAGCCTAGGGGAGCCCTAGCCTGAAGCCTAGGGGTGCCCTAGCCTGAAGGCTAGGGGAGCCCTAGCCTTAGCCTAGGGGAGCCCTAGCCTGAAGCCTAGGGGTGCCCTAGCCTGAAGGCTAGGGGAGCCCTAGCCTTAGCCTAGGGGAGCCCTAGCCTGAAGCCTAGGGGTGCCCTAGCCTGAAGGCTAGGGGAGCCCTAGCCTTAGCCTAGGGGAGCCCTAGCCTGAAGCCTAGGGGTGCCCTAGCCTGAAGGCTAGGGGAGCCCTAGCCTTAGCCTAGGGGAGCCCTAGCCTGAAGCCTAGGGGTGCCCTAGCCTGAAGGCTAGGGGAGCCCTAGCCTTAGCCTAGGGGAGCCCTAGCCTGAAGCCTAGGGGTGCCCTAGCCTGAAGGCTAGGGGAGCCCTAGCCTTAGCCTAGGGGAGCCCTAGCCTGAAGCCTAGGGGAGCCCTAGCCTTAGCCTAGGGGAGCCCTAGCCTAAAGCCTAGGGGTGCCCTAGCCTGAAGGCTAGGGGAGCCCTAGCCTTAGCCTAGGGGAGCCCTAGCCTAAAGCCTAGGGGTGCCCTAGCCTGAAGGCTAGGGGAGCCCTACCTTAGCCTAGGGGAGCCCTAGCCTAAAGCCTAGGGGTGCCCTAGCCTGAAGGCTAGGGGAGCCCTAACCTTAGCCTAGGGGAGCCCTAGCCTAAAGCCTAGGGGTGCCCTAGCCTGAAGGCTAGGGGAGCCCTAGCCTTAGCCTAGGGGAGCCCTAGCCTAAAGCCTAGGGGTGCCCTAGCCTGAAGGCTAGGGGAGCCCTAGCCTTAGCCTAGGGGAGCCCTAGCCTAAAGCCTAGGGGTGCCCTAGCCTAGGGGAGCCCTAGCCTTAGCCTAGGGGAGCCCTAGCCTTAGCCTAGGGGTGCCCAAAGCCTAGGGGTGCCCTAGCCTGAAGGCTAGGGGAGCCCTAGCCTTAGCCTAGGGGAGCCCAAAGCCTAGGGGTGCCCTAGCCTGAAGGCTAGGGGAGCCCTAGCCTTAGCCTAGGGGAGCCCAAAGCCTAGGGGTGCCCTAGCCTGAAGGCTAGGGGAGCCCTAGCCTTAGCCTAGGGGAGCCCAAAGCCTAGGGGTGCCCTAGCCTGAAGGCTAGGGGAGCCCTAGCCTTAGCCTAGGGGAGCCCAAAGCCTAGGGGTGCCCTAGCCTGAAGGCTAGGGGAGCCCTAGCCTTAGCCTAGGGGAGCCCAAAGCCTAGGGGTGCCCTAGCCTGAAGGCTAGGGGAGCCCTAGCCTTAGCCTAGGGGAGCCCAAAGCCTAGGGGTGCCCTAGCCTGAAGGCTAGGGGAGCCCTAGCCTTAGCCTAGGGGAGCCCAAAGCCTAGGGGTGCCCTAGCCTGAAGGCTAGGGGAGCCCTAGCCTTAGCCTAGGGGAGCCCAAAGCCTAGGGGTGCCCTAGCCTGAAGGCTAGGGGAGCCCTAGCCTTAGCCTAGGGGAGCCCAAAGCCTAGGGGTGCCCTAGCCTGAAGGCTAGGGGAGCCCTAGCCTTAGCCTAGGGGAGCCCAAAGCCTAAAGCCTAGGGGTGCCCTAGCCTGAAGGCTAGGGGAGCCCTAGCCTTAGCCTAGGGAGCCCAAAGCCTAGGGGTGCCCTAGCCTGAAGGCTAGGGGAGCCCTAGCCTTAGCCTAGGGGAGCCCAAAGCCTAGGGGTGCCCTAGCCTGAAGGCTAGGGGAGCCCTAGCCTTAGCCTAGGGGAGCCCAAAGCCTAGGGGTGCCCTAGCCTGAAGGCTAGGGGAGCCCTAGCCTTAGCCTAGGGGAGCCCAAAGCCTAGGGGTGCCCTAGCCTGAAGGCTAGGGGAGCCCTAGCCTTAGCCTAGGGGAGCCCAAAGCCTAGGGGTGCCCTAGCCTGAAGGCTAGGGGAGCCCTAGCCTTAGCCTAGGGGAGCCCAAAGCCTAGGGGTGCCCTAGCCTGAAGGCTAGGGGAGCCCTAGCCTTAGCCTAGGGGAGCCCAAAGCCTAGGGGTGCCCTAGCCTGAAGGCTAGGGGAGCCCAAGCCTTAGCCTAGGGGAGCCCAAAGCCTAGGGGTGCCCTAGCCTGAAGGCTAGGGGAGCCCAAGCCTTAGCCTAGGGGAGCCTAAAGCCTAGGGGTGCCCTAGCCTGAAGGCTAGGGGAGCCCAAGCCTTAGCCTAGGGGAGCCTAAAGCCTAGGGGTGCCCTAGCCTGAAGGCTAGGGGAGCCCAAGCCTTAGCCTAGGGGAGCCTAAAGCCTAGGGGTGCCCTAGCCTGAAGGCTAGGGGAGCCCTAGCCTTAGCCTAGGGGAGCCCTAGCCTAAAGCCTAGGGGTGCCCTAGCCTGAAGGCTAGGGGAGCCCTAGCCTTAGCCTAGGGGAGCCCTAGCCTAAAGCCTAGGGGTGCCCTAGCCTGAAGGCTAGGGGAGCCCTAGCCTTAGCCTAGGGGAGCCCTAGCCTAAAGCCTAGGGGTGCCCTAGCCTGAAGGCTAGGGGAGCCCTAGCCTTAGCCTAGGGGAGCCCTAGCCTAAAGCCTAGGGGTGCCCTAGCCTGAAGGCTAGGGGAGCCCTAGCCTTAGCCTAGGGGAGCCCTAGCCTAAAGCCTAGGGGTGCCCTAGCCTGAAGGCTAGGGGAGCCCTAGCCTTAGCCTAGGGGAGCCCTAGCCTAAAGCCTAGGGGTGCCCTAGCCTGAAGGCTAGGGGAGCCCTAGCCTTAGCCTAGGGGAGCCCTAGCCTAAAGCCTAGGGGTGCCCTAGCCTGAAGGCTAGGGGAGCCCTAGCCTTAGCCTAGGGGAGCCCTAGCCTAAAGCCTAGGGGTGCCCTAGCCTGAAGGCTAGGGGAGCCCTAGCCTTAGCCTAGGGGAGCCCTAGCCTAAAGCCTAGGGGTGCCCTAGCCTGAAGGCTAGGGGAGCCCTAGCCTTAGCCTAGGGGAGCCCTAGCCTAAAGCCTAGGGGTGCCCTAGCCTGAAGGCTAGGGGAGCCCTAGCCTTAGCCTAGGGGAGCCCTAGCCTAAAGCCTAGGGGTGCCCTAGCCTGAAGGCTAGGGGAGCCCTAGCCTTAGCCTAGGGGAGCCCTAGCCTAAAGCCTAGGGGTGCCCTAGCCTGAAGGCTAGGGGAGCCCTAGCCTTAGCCTAGGGGAGCCCTAGCCTAAAGCCTAGGGGTGCCCTAGCCTGAAGGCTAGGGGAGCCCTAGCCTTAGCCTAGGGGAGCCCTAGCCTAAAGCCTAGGGGTGCCCTAGCCTGAAGGCTAGGGGAGCCCTAGCCTTAGCCTAGGGGAGCCCTAGCCTAAAGCCTAGGGGTGCCCTAGCCTGAAGGCTAGGGGAGCCCTAGCCTTAGCCTAGGGGAGCCCTAGCCTAAAGCCTAGGGGTGCCCTAGCCTGAAGGCTAGGGGAGCCCTAGCCTTAGCCTAGGGGAGCCCTAGCCTAAAGCCTAGGGGTGCCCTAGCCTGAAGGCTAGGGGAGCCCTAGCCTTAGCCTAGGGGAGCCCTAGCCTAAAGCCTAGGGGTGCCCTAGCCTGAAGGCTAGGGGAGCCCTAGCCTTAGCCTAGGGGAGCCCTAGCCTAAAGCCTAGGGGTGCCCTAGCCTGAAGGCTAGGGGAGCCCTAGCCTTAGCCTAGGGGAGCCCTAGCCTAAAGCCTAGGGGTGCCCTAGCCTGAAGGCTAGGGGAGCCCTAGCCTTAGCCTAGGGGAGCCCTAGCCTAAAGCCTAGGGGTGCCCTAGCCTGAAGGCTAGGGGAGCCCTAGCCTTAGCCTAGGGGAGCCCTAGCCTAAAGCCTAGGGGTGCCCTAGCCTGAAGCCTAGGGGTGCCCTAGCCTGAAGGCTAGGGGAGCCCTAGCCTTAGCCTAGGGGAGCCCTAGCCTAAAGCCTAGGGGTGCCCTAGCCTGAAGGCTAGGGGAGCCCTAGCCTTAGCCTAGGGGAGCCCTAGCCTAAAGCCTAGGGGTGCCCTAGCCTGAAGGCTAGGGGAGCCCTAGCCTTAGCCTAGGGGAGCCCTAGCCTAAAGCCTAGGGGTGCCCTAGCCTGAAGGCTAGGGGAGCCCTAGCCTTAGCCTAGGGGAGCCCTAGCCTAAAGCCTAGGGGTGCCCTAGCCTGAAGGCTAGGGGAGCCCTAGCCTTAGCCTAGGGGAGCCCTAGCCTAAAGCCTAGGGGTGCCCTAGCCTGAAGGCTAGGGGAGCCCTAGCCTTAGCCTAGGGGAGCCCTAGCCTAAAGCCTAGGGGTGCCCTAGCCTGAAGGCTAGGGGAGCCCTAGCCTTAGCCTAGGGGAGCCCTAGCCTAAAGCCTAGGGGTGCCCTAGCCTGAAGGCTAGGGGAGCCCTAGCCTTAGCCTAGGGGAGCCCTAGCCTAAAGCCTAGGGGTGCCCTAGCCTGAAGGCTAGGGGAGCCCTAGCCTTAGCCTAGGGGAGCCCTAGCCTAAAGCCTAGGGGTGCCCTAGCCTGAAGGCTAGGGGAGCCCTAGCCTTAGCCTAGGGGAGCCCTAGCCTAAAGCCTAGGGGTGCCCTAGCCTGAAGGCTAGGGGAGCCCTAGCCTTAGCCTAGGGGAGCCCTAGCCTAAAGCCTAGGGGTGCCCTAGCCTGAAGGCTAGGGGAGCCCTAGCCTTAGCCTAGGGGAGCCCTAGCCTAAAGCCTAGGGGTGCCCTAGCCTGAAGGCTAGGGGAGCCCTAGCCTTAGCCTAGGGGAGCCCTAGCCTAAAGCCTAGGGGTGCCCTAGCCTGAAGGCTAGGGGAGCCCTAGCCTTAGCCTAGGGGAGCCCTAGCCTAAAGCCTAGGGGTGCCCTAGCCTGAAGGCTAGGGGAGCCCTAGCCTTAGCCTAGGGGAGCCCTAGCCTAAAGCCTAGGGGTGCCCTAGCCTGAAGGCTAGGGGAGCCCTAGCCTTAGCCTAGGGGAGCCCTAGCCTAAAGCCTAGGGGTGCCCTAGCCTGAAGGCTAGGGGAGCCCTAGCCTTAGCCTAGGGGAGCCCTAGCCTAAAGCCTAGGGGTGCCCTAGCCTGAAGGCTAGGGGAGCCCTAGCCTTAGCCTAGGGGAGCCTAAAGCCTAGGGGTGCCCTAGCCTGAAGGCTAGGGGAGCCCTAGCCTTAGCCTAGGGGAGCCCTAGCCTAAAGCCTAGGGGTGCCCTAGCCTGAAGGCTAGGGGAGCCCTAGCCTTAGCCTAGGGGAGCCCTAGCCTAAAGCCTAGGGGTGCCCTAGCCTGAAGGCTAGGGGAGCCCTAGCCTTAGCCTAGGGGAGCCCTAGCCTAAAGCCTAGGGGTGCCCTAGCCTGAAGGCTAGGGGAGCCCTAGCCTTAGCCTAGGGGAGCCCTAGCCTAAAGCCTAGGGGTGCCCTAGCCTGAAGGCTAGGGGAGCCCTAGCCTTAGCCTAGGGGAGCCCTAGCCTAAAGCCTAGGGGTGCCCTAGCCTGAAGGCTAGGGGAGCCCTAGCCTTAGCCTAGGGGAGCCCTAGCCTAAAGCCTAGGGGTGCCCTAGCCTGAAGGCTAGGGGAGCCCTAGCCTTAGCCTAGGGGCCCTAGCCTGAAGGCTAGGGGAGCCCTAGCCTTAGCCTAGGGGAGCCTAAAGCCTAGGGGTGCCCTAGCCTGAAGGCTAGGGGAGCCCTAGCCTTAGCCTAGGGGAGCCTACTAAAGCCTAGGGGTGCCCTAGCCTGAAGGCTAGGGGAGCCCTAGCCTTAGCCTAGGGGAGCCTAAAGCCTAGGGGTGCCCTAGCCTGAAGGCTAGGGGAGCCCTAGCCTTAGCCTAGGGGAGCCTAAAGCCTAGGGGTGCCCTAGCCTGAAGGCTAGGGGAGCCCTAGCCTTAGCCTAGGGGAGCCTAAAGCCTAGGGGTGCCCTAGCCTGAAGGCTAGGGGAGCCCTAGCCTTAGCCTAGGGGAGCCTAAAGCCTAGGGGTGCCCTAGCCTGAAGGCTAGGGGAGCCCTAGCCTTAGCCTAGGGGAGCCTAAAGCCTAGGGGTGCCCTAGCCTGAAGGCTAGGGGAGCCCTAGCCTTAGCCTAGGGGAGCCTAAAGCCTAGGGGTGCCCTAGCCTGAAGGCTAGGGGAGCCCTAGCCTTAGCCTAGGGGAGCCTAAAGCCTAGGGGTGCCCTAGCCTGAAGGCTAGGGGAGCCCTAGCCTTAGCCTAGGGGAGCCTAAAGCCTAGGGGTGCCCTAGCCTGAAGGCTAGGGGAGCCCTAGCCTTAGCCTAGGGGAGCCTAAAGCCTAGGGGTGCCCTAGCCTGAAGGCTAGGGGAGCCCTAGCCTTAGCCTAGGGGAGCCTAAAGCCTAGGGGTGCCCTAGCCTGAAGGCTAGGGGAGCCCTAGCCTTAGCCTAGGGGAGCCTAAAGCCTAGGGGTGCCCTAGCCTGAAGGCTAGGGGAGCCCTAGCCTTAGCCTAGGGGAGCCTAAAGCCTAGGGGTGCCCTAGCCTGAAGGCTAGGGGAGCCCTAGCCTTAGCCTAGGGGAGCCTAAAGCCTAGGGGTGCCCTAGCCTGAAGGCTAGGGGAGCCCTAGCCTTAGCCTAGGGGAGCCTAAAGCCTAGGGGTGCCCTAGCCTGAAGGCTAGGGGAGCCCTAGCCTTAGCCTAGGGGAGCCTAAAGCCTAGGGGTGCCCTAGCCTGAAGGCTAGGGGAGCCCTAGCCTTAGCCTAGGGGAGCCTAAAGCCTAGGGGTGCCCTAGCCTGAAGGCTAGGGGAGCCCTAGCCTTAGCCTAGGGGAGCCTAAAGCCTAGGGGTGCCCTAGCCTGAAGGCTAGGGGAGCCCTAGCCTTAGCCTAGGGGAGCCTAAAGCCTAGGGGTGCCCTAGCCTGAAGGCTAGGGGAGCCCTAGCCTTAGCCTAGGGGAGCCTAAAGCCTAGGGGTGCCCTAGCCTGAAGGCTAGGGGAGCCCTAGCCTTAGCCTAGGGGAGCCTAAAGCCTAGGGGTGCCCTAGCCTGAAGGCTAGGGGAGCCCTAGCCTTAGCCTAGGGGAGCCTAAAGCCTAGGGGTGCCCTAGCCTGAAGGCTAGGGGAGCCCTAGCCTTAGCCTAGGGGAGCCTAAAGCCTAGGGGTGCCCTAGCCTGAAGGCTAGGGGAGCCCTAGCCTTAGCCTAGGGGAGCCTAAAGCCTAGGGGTGCCCTAGCCTGAAGGCTAGGGGAGCCCTAGCCTTAGCCTAGGGGAGCCTAAAGCCTAGGGGTGCCCTAGCCTGAAGGCTAGGGGAGCCCTAGCCTTAGCCTAGGGGAGCCTAAAGCCTAGGGGTGCCCTAGCCTGAAGGCTAGGGGAGCCCTAGCCTTAGCCTAGGGGAGCCTAAAGCCTAGGGGTGCCCTAGCCTGAAGGCTAGGGGAGCCCTAGCCTTAGCCTAGGGGAGCCTAAAGCCTAGGGGTGCCCTAGCCTGAAGGCTAGGGGAGCCCTAGCCTTAGCCTAGGGGAGCCTAAAGCCTAGGGGTGCCCTAGCCTGAAGGCTAGGGGAGCCCTAGCCTTAGCCTAGGGGAGCCTAAAGCCTAGGGGTGCCCTAGCCTGAAGGCTAGGGGAGCCCTAGCCTTAGCCTAGGGGAGCCTAAAGCCTAGGGGTGCCCTAGCCTGAAGGCTAGGGGAGCCCTAGCCTTAGCCTAGGGGAGCCTAAAGCCTAGGGGTGCCCTAGCCTGAAGGCTAGGGGAGCCCTAGCCTTAGCCTAGGGGAGCCTAAAGCCTAGGGGTGCCCTAGCCTGAAGGCTAGGGGAGCCCTAGCCTTAGCCTAGGGGAGCCTAAAGCCTAGGGGTGCCCTAGCCTGAAGGCTAGGGGAGCCCTAGCCTTAGCCTAGGGGAGCCTAAAGCCTAGGGGTGCCCTAGCCTGAAGGCTAGGGGAGCCCTAGCCTTAGCCTAGGGGAGCCTAAAGCCTAGGGGTGCCCTAGCCTGAAGGCTAGGGGAGCCCTAGCCTTAGCCTAGGGGAGCCTAAAGCCTAGGGGTGCCCTAGCCTGAAGGCTAGGGGAGCCCTAGCCTTAGCCTAGGGGAGCCTAAAGCCTAGGGGTGCCCTAGCCTGAAGGCTAGGGGAGCCCTAGCCTTAGCCTAGGGGAGCCTAAAGCCTAGGGGTGCCCTAGCCTGAAGGCTAGGGGAGCCCTAGCCTTAGCCTAGGGGAGCCTAAAGCCTAGGGGTGCCCTAGCCTGAAGGCTAGGGGAGCCCTAGCCTTAGCCTAGGGGAGCCTAAAGCCTAGGGGTGCCCTAGCCTGAAGGCTAGGGGAGCCCTAGCCTTAGCCTAGGGGAGCCTAAAGCCTAGGGGTGCCCTAGCCTGAAGGCTAGGGGAGCCCTAGCCTTAGCCTAGGGGAGCCTAAAGCCTAGGGGTGCCCTAGCCTGAAGGCTAGGGGAGCCCTAGCCTTAGCCTAGGGGAGCCTAAAGCCTAGGGGTGCCCTAGCCTGAAGGCTAGGGGAGCCCTAGCCTTAGCCTAGGGGAGCCTAAAGCCTAGGGGTGCCCTAGCCTGAAGGCTAGGGGAGCCCTAGCCTTAGCCTAGGGGAGCCTAAAGCCTAGGGGTGCCCTAGCCTGAAGGCTAGGGGAGCCCTAGCCTTAGCCTAGGGGAGCCTAAAGCCTAGGGGTGCCCTAGCCTGAAGGCTAGGGGAGCCCTAGCCTTAGCCTAGGGGAGCCTAAAGCCTAGGGGTGCCCTAGCCTGAAGGCTAGGGGAGCCCTAGCCTTAGCCTAGGGGAGCCTAAAGCCTAGGGGTGCCCTAGCCTGAAGGCTAGGGGAGCCCTAGCCTTAGCCTAGGGGAGCCTAAAGCCTAGGGGTGCCCTAGCCTGAAGGCTAGGGGAGCCCTAGCCTTAGCCTAGGGGAGCCTAAAGCCTAGGGGTGCCCTAGCCTGAAGGCTAGGGGAGCCCTAGCCTTAGCCTAGGGGAGCCTAAAGCCTAGGGGTGCCCTAGCCTGAAGGCTAGGGGAGCCCTAGCCTTAGCCTAGGGGAGCCTAAAGCCTAGGGGTGCCCTAGCCTGAAGGCTAGGGGAGCCCTAGCCTTAGCCTAGGGGAGCCTAAAGCCTAGGGGTGCCCTAGCCTGAAGGCTAGGGGAGCCCTAGCCTTAGCCTAGGGGAGCCTAAAGCCTAGGGGTGCCCTAGCCTGAAGGCTAGGGGAGCCCTAGCCTTAGCCTAGGGGAGCCTAAAGCCTAGGGGTGCCCTAGCCTGAAGGCTAGGGGAGCCCTAGCCTTAGCCTAGGGGAGCCTAAAGCCTAGGGGTGCCCTAGCCTGAAGGCTAGGGGAGCCCTAGCCTTAGCCTAGGGGAGCCTAAAGCCTAGGGGTGCCCTAGCCTGAAGGCTAGGGGAGCCCTAGCCTTAGCCTAGGGGAGCCTAAAGCCTAGGGGTGCCCTAGCCTGAAGGCTAGGGGAGCCCTAGCCTTAGCCTAGGGGAGCCTAAAGCCTAGGGGTGCCCTAGCCTGAAGGCTAGGGGAGCCCTAGCCTTAGCCTAGGGGAGCCTAAAGCCTAGGGGTGCCCTAGCCTGAAGGCTAGGGGAGCCCTAGCCTTAGCCTAGGGGAGCCTAAAGCCTAGGGGTGCCCTAGCCTGAAGGCTAGGGGAGCCCTAGCCTTAGCCTAGGGGAGCCTAAAGCCTAGGGGTGCCCTAGCCTGAAGGCTAGGGGAGCCCTAGCCTTAGCCTAGGGGAGCCTAAAGCCTAGGGGTGCCCTAGCCTGAAGGCTAGGGGAGCCCTAGCCTTAGCCTAGGGGAGCCTAAAGCCTAGGGGTGCCCTAGCCTGAAGGCTAGGGGAGCCCTAGCCTTAGCCTAGGGGAGCCTAAAGCCTAGGGGTGCCCTAGCCTGAAGGCTAGGGGAGCCCTAGCCTTAGCCTAGGGGAGCCTAAAGCCTAGGGGTGCCCTAGCCTGAAGGCTAGGGGAGCCCTAGCCTTAGCCTAGGGGAGCCTAAAGCCTAGGGGTGCCCTAGCCTGAAGGCTAGGGGAGCCCTAGCCTTAGCCTAGGGGAGCCTAAAGCCTAGGGGTGCCCTAGCCTGAAGGCTAGGGGAGCCCTAGCCTTAGCCTAGGGGAGCCTAAAGCCTAGGGGTGCCCTAGCCTGAAGGCTAGGGGAGCCCTAGCCTTAGCCTAGGGGAGCCTAAAGCCTAGGGGTGCCCTAGCCTGAAGGCTAGGGGAGCCCTAGCCTTAGCCTAGGGGAGCCTAAAGCCTAGGGGTGCCCTAGCCTGAAGGCTAGGGGAGCCCTAGCCTTAGCCTAGGGGAGCCTAAAGCCTAGGGGTGCCCTAGCCTGAAGGCTAGGGGAGCCCTAGCCTTAGCCTAGGGGAGCCTAAAGCCTAGGGGTGCCCTAGCCTGAAGGCTAGGGGAGCCCTAGCCTTAGCCTAGGGGAGCCTAAAGCCTAGGGGTGCCCTAGCCTGAAGGCTAGGGGAGCCCTAGCCTTAGCCTAGGGGAGCCTAAAGCCTAGGGGTGCCCTAGCCTGAAGGCTAGGGGAGCCCTAGCCTTAGCCTAGGGGAGCCTAAAGCCTAGGGGTGCCCTAGCCTGAAGGCTAGGGGAGCCCTAGCCTTAGCCTAGGGGAGCCTAAAGCCTAGGGGTGCCCTAGCCTGAAGGCTAGGGGAGCCCTAGCCTTAGCCTAGGGGAGCCTAAAGCCTAGGGGTGCCCTAGCCTGAAGGCTAGGGGAGCCCTAGCCTTAGCCTAGGGGAGCCTAAAGCCTAGGGGTGCCCTAGCCTGAAGGCTAGGGGAGCCCTAGCCTTAGCCTAGGGGAGCCTAAAGCCTAGGGGTGCCCTAGCCTGAAGGCTAGGGGAGCCCTAGCCTTAGCCTAGGGGAGCCTAAAGCCTAGGGGTGCCCTAGCCTGAAGGCTAGGGGAGCCCTAGCCTTAGCCTAGGGGAGCCTAAAGCCTAGGGGTGCCCTAGCCTGAAGGCTAGGGGAGCCCTAGCCTTAGCCTAGGGGAGCCTAAAGCCTAGGGGTGCCCTAGCCTGAAGGCTAGGGGAGCCCTAGCCTTAGCCTAGGGGAGCCTAAAGCCTAGGGGTGCCCTAGCCTGAAGGCTAGGGGAGCCCTAGCCTTAGCCTAGGGGAGCCTAAAGCCTAGGGGTGCCCTAGCCTGAAGGCTAGGGGAGCCCTAGCCTTAGCCTAGGGGAGCCTAAAGCCTAGGGGTGCCCTAGCCTGAAGGCTAGGGGAGCCCTAGCCTTAGCCTAGGGGAGCCTAAAGCCTAGGGGTGCCCTAGCCTGAAGGCTAGGGGAGCCCTAGCCTTAGCCTAGGGGAGCCTAAAGCCTAGGGGTGCCCTAGCCTGAAGGCTAGGGGAGCCCTAGCCTTAGCCTAGGGGAGCCTAAAGCCTAGGGGTGCCCTAGCCTGAAGGCTAGGGGAGCCCTAGCCTTAGCCTAGGGGAGCCTAAAGCCTAGGGGTGCCCTAGCCTGAAGGCTAGGGGAGCCCTAGCCTTAGCCTAGGGGAGCCTAAAGCCTAGGGGTGCCCTAGCCTGAAGGCTAGGGGAGCCCTAGCCTTAGCCTAGGGGAGCCTAAAGCCTAGGGGTGCCCTAGCCTGAAGGCTAGGGGAGCCCTAGCCTTAGCCTAGGGGAGCCTAAAGCCTAGGGGTGCCCTAGCCTGAAGGCTAGGGGAGCCCTAGCCTTAGCCTAGGGGAGCCTAAAGCCTAGGGGTGCCCTAGCCTGAAGGCTAGGGGAGCCCTAGCCTTAGCCTAGGGGAGCCTAAAGCCTAGGGGTGCCCTAGCCTGAAGGCTAGGGGAGCCCTAGCCTTAGCCTAGGGGAGCCTAAAGCCTAGGGGTGCCCTAGCCTGAAGGCTAGGGGAGCCCTAGCCTTAGCCTAGGGGAGCCTAAAGCCTAGGGGTGCCCTAGCCTGAAGGCTAGGGGAGCCCTAGCCTTAGCCTAGGGGAGCCTAAAGCCTAGGGGTGCCCTAGCCTGAAGGCTAGGGGAGCCCTAGCCTTAGCCTAGGGGAGCCTAAAGCCTAGGGGTGCCCTAGCCTGAAGGCTAGGGGAGCCCTAGCCTTAGCCTAGGGGAGCCTAAAGCCTAGGGGTGCCCTAGCCTGAAGGCTAGGGGAGCCCTAGCCTTAGCCTAGGGGAGCCTAAAGCCTAGGGTAGGGGTGCCCTAGCCTGAAGGCTAGGGGAGCCCTAGCCTTAGCCTAGGGGAGCCTAAAGCCTAGGGGTGCCCTAGCCTGAAGGCTAGGGGAGCCCTAGCCTTAGCCTAGGGGAGCCTAAAGCCTAGGGGTGCCCTAGCCTGAAGGCTAGGGGAGCCCTAGCCTTAGCCTAGGGGAGCCTAAAGCCTAGGGGTGCCCTAGCCTGAAGGCTAGGGGAGCCCTAGCCTTAGCCTAGGGGAGCCTAAAGCCTAGGGGTGCCCTAGCCTGAAGGCTAGGGGAGCCCTAGCCTTAGCCTAGGGGAGCCTAAAGCCTAGGGGTGCCCTAGCCTGAAGGCTAGGGGAGCCCTAGCCTTAGCCTAGGGGAGCCTAAAGCCTAGGGGTGCCCTAGCCTGAAGGCTAGGGGAGCCCTAGCCTTAGCCTAGGGGAGCCTAAAGCCTAGGGGTGCCCTAGCCTGAAGGCTAGGGGAGCCCTAGCCTTAGCCTAGGGGAGCCTAAAGCCTAGGGGTGCCCTAGCCTGAAGGCTAGGGGAGCCCTAGCCTTAGCCTAGGGGAGCCTAAAGCCTAGGGGTGCCCTAGCCTGAAGGCTAGGGGAGCCCTAGCCTTAGCCTAGGGGAGCCTAAAGCCTAGGGGTGCCCTAGCCTGAAGGCTAGGGGAGCCCTAGCCTTAGCCTAGGGGAGCCTAAAGCCTAGGGGTGCCCTAGCCTGAAGGCTAGGGGAGCCCTAGCCTTAGCCTAGGGGAGCCTAAAGCCTAGGGGTGCCCTAGCCTGAAGGCTAGGGGAGCCCTAGCCTTAGCCTAGGGGAGCCTAAAGCCTAGGGGTGCCCTAGCCTGAAGGCTAGGGGAGCCCTAGCCTTAGCCTAGGGGAGCCTAAAGCCTAGGGGTGCCCTAGCCTGAAGGCTAGGGGAGCCCTAGCCTTAGCCTAGGGGAGCCTAAAGCCTAGGGGTGCCCTAGCCTGAAGGCTAGGGGAGCCCTAGCCTTAGCCTAGGGGAGCCTAAAGCCTAGGGGTGCCCTAGCCTGAAGGCTAGGGGAGCCCTAGCCTTAGCCTAGGGGAGCCTAAAGCCTAGGGGTGCCCTAGCCTGAAGGCTAGGGGAGCCCTAGCCTTAGCCTAGGGGAGCCTAAAGCCTAGGGGTGCCCTAGCCTGAAGGCTAGGGGAGCCCTAGCCTTAGCCTAGGGGAGCCTAAAGCCTAGGGGTGCCCTAGCCTGAAGGCTAGGGGAGCCCTAGCCTTAGCCTAGGGGAGCCTAAAGCCTAGGGGTGCCCTAGCCTGAAGGCTAGGGGAGCCCTAGCCTTAGCCTAGGGGAGCCTAAAGCCTAGGGGTGCCCTAGCCTGAAGGCTAGGGGAGCCCTAGCCTTAGCCTAGGGGAGCCTAAAGCCTAGGGGTGCCCTAGCCTGAAGGCTAGGGGAGCCCTAGCCTTAGCCTAGGGGAGCCTAAAGCCTAGGGGTGCCCTAGCCTGAAGGCTAGGGGAGCCCTAGCCTTAGCCTAGGGGAGCCTAAAGCCTAGGGGTGCCCTAGCCTGAAGGCTAGGGGAGCCCTAGCCTTAGCCTAGGGGAGCCTAAAGCCTAGGGGTGCCCTAGCCTGAAGGCTAGGGGAGCCCTAGCCTTAGCCTAGGGGAGCCTAAAGCCTAGGGGTGCCCTAGCCTGAAGGCTAGGGGAGCCCTAGCCTTAGCCTAGGGGAGCCTAAAGCCTAGGGGTGCCCTAGCCTGAAGGCTAGGGGAGCCCTAGCCTTAGCCTAGGGGAGCCTAAAGCCTAGGGGTGCCCTAGCCTGAAGGCTAGGGGAGCCCTAGCCTTAGCCTAGGGGAGCCTAAAGCCTAGGGGTGCCCTAGCCTGAAGGCTAGGGGAGCCCTAGCCTTAGCCTAGGGGAGCCAGCCTAAAGCCTAGGGGTGCCCTAGCCTGAAGGCTAGGGGAGCCCTAGCCTTAGCCTAGGGGAGCCTAAAGCCTAGGGGTGCCCTAGCCTGAAGGCTAGGGGAGCCCTAGCCTTAGCCTAGGGGAGCCTAAAGCCTAGGGGTGCCCTAGCCTGAAGGCTAGGGGAGCCCTAGCCTTAGCCTAGGGGAGCCTAAAGCCTAGGGGTGCCCTAGCCTGAAGGCTAGGGGAGCCCTAGCCTTAGCCTAGGGGAGCCTAAAGCCTAGGGGTGCCCTAGCCTGAAGGCTAGGGGAGCCCTAGCCTTAGCCTAGGGGAGCCTAAAGCCTAGGGGTGCCCTAGCCTGAAGGCTAGGGGAGCCCTAGCCTTAGCCTAGGGGAGCCTAAAGCCTAGGGGTGCCCTAGCCTGAAGGCTAGGGGAGCCCTAGCCTTAGCCTAGGGGAGCCTAAAGCCTAGGGGTGCCCTAGCCTGAAGGCTAGGGGAGCCCTAGCCTTAGCCTAGGGGAGCCTAAAGCCTAGGGGTGCCCTAGCCTGAAGGCTAGGGGAGCCCTAGCCTTAGCCTAGGGGAGCCTAAAGCCTAGGGGTGCCCTAGCCTGAAGGCTAGGGGAGCCCTAGCCTTAGCCTAGGGGAGCCTAAAGCCTAGGGGTGCCCTAGCCTGAAGGCTAGGGGAGCCCTAGCCTTAGCCTAGGGGAGCCTAAAGCCTAGGGGTGCCCTAGCCTGAAGGCTAGGGGAGCCCTAGCCTTAGCCTAGGGGAGCCTAAAGCCTAGGGGTGCCCTAGCCTGAAGGCTAGGGGAGCCCTAGCCTTAGCCTAGGGGAGCCTAAAGCCTAGGGGTGCCCTAGCCTGAAGGCTAGGGGAGCCCTAGCCTTAGCCTAGGGGAGCCTAAAGCCTAGGGGTGCCCTAGCCTGAAGGCTAGGGGAGCCCTAGCCTTAGCCTAGGGGAGCCTAAAGCCTAGGGGTGCCCTAGCCTGAAGGCTAGGGGAGCCCTAGCCTTAGCCTAGGGGAGCCTAAAGCCTAGGGGTGCCCTAGCCTGAAGGCTAGGGGAGCCCTAGCCTTAGCCTAGGGGAGCCTAAAGCCTAGGGGTGCCCTAGCCTGAAGGCTAGGGGAGCCCTAGCCTTAGCCTAGGGGAGCCTAAAGCCTAGGGGTGCCCTAGCCTGAAGGCTAGGGGAGCCCTAGCCTTAGCCTAGGGGAGCCTAAAGCCTAGGGGTGCCCTAGCCTGAAGGCTAGGGGAGCCCTAGCCTTAGCCTAGGGGAGCCTAAAGCCTAGGGGTGCCCTAGCCTGAAGGCTAGGGGAGCCCTAGCCTTAGCCTAGGGGAGCCTAAAGCCTAGGGGTGCCCTAGCCTGAAGGCTAGGGGAGCCCTAGCCTTAGCCTAGGGGAGCCTAAAGCCTAGCCTAGGGGTGCCCTAGCCTGAAGGCTAGGGGAGCCCTAGCCTTAGCCTAGGGGAGCCTAAAGCCTAGGGGTGCCCTAGCCTGAAGGCTAGGGGAGCCCTAGCCTTAGCCTAGGGGAGCCTAAAAGCCTAGGGGTGCCCTAGCCTGAAGGCTAGGGGAGCCCTAGCCTTAGCCTAGGGGAGCCTAAAGCCTAGGGGTGCCCTAGCCTGAAGGCTAGGGGAGCCCTAGCCTTAGCCTAGGGGAGCCTAAAGCCTAGGGGTGCCCTAGCCTGAAGGCTAGGGGAGCCCTAGCCTTAGCCTAGGGGAGCCTAAAGCCTAGGGGTGCCCTAGCCTGAAGGCTAGGGGAGCCCTAGCCTTAGCCTAGGGGAGCCTAAAGCCTAGGGGTGCCCTAGCCTGAAGGCTAGGGGAGCCCTAGCCTTAGCCTAGGGGAGCCTAAAGCCTAGGGGTGCCCTAGCCTGAAGGCTAGGGGAGCCCTAGCCTTAGCCTAGGGGAGCCTAAAGCCTAGGGGTGCCCTAGCCTGAAGGCTAGGGGAGCCCTAGCCTTAGCCTAGGGGAGCCTAAAGCCTAGGGGTGCCCTAGCCTGAAGGCTAGGGGAGCCCTAGCCTTAGCCTAGGGGAGCCTAAAGCCTAGGGGTGCCCTAGCCTGAAGGCTAGGGGAGCCCTAGCCTTAGCCTAGGGGAGCCTAAAGCCTAGGGGTGCCCTAGCCTGAAGGCTAGGGGAGCCCTAGCCTTAGCCTAGGGGAGCCTAAAGCCTAGGGGTGCCCTAGCCTGAAGGCTAGGGGAGCCCTAGCCTTAGCCTAGGGGAGCCTAAAGCCTAGGGGTGCCCTAGCCTGAAGGCTAGGGGAGCCCTAGCCTTAGCCTAGGGGAGCCTAAAGCCTAGGGGTGCCCTAGCCTGAAGGCTAGGGGAGCCCTAGCCTTAGCCTAGGGGAGCCTAAAGCCTAGGGGTGCCCTAGCCTGAAGGCTAGGGGAGCCCTAGCCTTAGCCTAGGGGAGCCTAAAGCCTAGGGGTGCCCTAGCCTGAAGGCTAGGGGAGCCCTAGCCTTAGCCTAGGGGAGCCTAAAGCCTAGGGGTGCCCTAGCCTGAAGGCTAGGGGAGCCCTAGCCTTAGCCTAGGGGAGCCTAAAGCCTAGGGGTGCCCTAGCCTGAAGGCTAGGGGAGCCCTAGCCTTAGCCTAGGGGAGCCTAAAGCCTAGGGGTGCCCTAGCCTGAAGGCTAGGGGAGCCCTAGCCTTAGCCTAGGGGAGCCTAAAGCCTAGGGGTGCCCTAGCCTGAAGGCTAGGGGAGCCCTAGCCTTAGCCTAGGGGAGCCTAAAGCCTAGGGGTGCCCTAGCCTGAAGGCTAGGGGAGCCCTAGCCTTAGCCTAGGGGAGCCTAAAGCCTAGGGGTGCCCTAGCCTGAAGGCTAGGGGAGCCCTAGCCTTAGCCTAGGGGAGCCTAAAGCCTAGGGGTGCCCTAGCCTGAAGGCTAGGGGAGCCCTAGCCTTAGCCTAGGGGAGCCTAAAGCCTAGGGGTGCCCTAGCCTGAAGGCTAGGGGAGCCCTAGCCTTAGCCTAGGGGAGCCTAAAGCCTAGGGGTGCCCTAGCCTGAAGGCTAGGGGAGCCCTAGCCTTAGCCTAGGGGAGCCTAAAGCCTAGGGGTGCCCTAGCCTGAAGGCTAGGGGAGCCCTAGCCTTAGCCTAGGGGAGCCTACCTAAAGCCTAGGGGTGCCCTAGCCTGAAGGCTAGGGGAGCCCTAGCCTTAGCCTAGGGGAGCCTAAAGCCTAGGGGTGCCCTAGCCTGAAGGCTAGGGGAGCCCTAGCCTTAGCCTAGGGGAGCCTAAAGCCTAGGGGTGCCCTAGCCTGAAGGCTAGGGGAGCCCTAGCCTTAGCCTAGGGGAGCCTAAAGCCTAGGGGTGCCCTAGCCTGAAGGCTAGGGGAGCCCTAGCCTTAGCCTAGGGGAGCCTAAAGCCTAGGGGTGCCCTAGCCTGAAGGCTAGGGGAGCCCTAGCCTTAGCCTAGGGGAGCCTAAAGCCTAGGGGTGCCCTAGCCTGAAGGCTAGGGGAGCCCTAGCCTTAGCCTAGGGGAGCCTAAAGCCTAGGGGTGCCCTAGCCTGAAGGCTAGGGGAGCCCTAGCCTTAGCCTAGGGGAGCCTAAAGCCTAGGGGTGCCCTAGCCTGAAGGCTAGGGGAGCCCTAGCCTTAGCCTAGGGGAGCCTAAAGCCTAGGGGTGCCCTAGCCTGAAGGCTAGGGGAGCCCTAGCCTTAGCCTAGGGGAGCCTAAAGCCTAGGGGTGCCCTAGCCTGAAGGCTAGGGGAGCCCTAGCCTTAGCCTAGGGGAGCCTAAAGCCTAGGGGTGCCCTAGCCTGAAGGCTAGGGGAGCCCTAGCCTTAGCCTAGGGGAGCCTAAAGCCTAGGGGTGCCCTAGCCTGAAGGCTAGGGGAGCCCTAGCCTTAGCCTAGGGGAGCCTAAAGCCTAGGGGTGCCCTAGCCTGAAGGCTAGGGGAGCCCTAGCCTTAGCCTAGGGGAGCCTAAAGCCTAGGGGTGCCCTAGCCTGAAGGCTAGGGGAGCCCTAGCCTTAGCCTAGGGGAGCCTAAAGCCTAGGGGTGCCCTAGCCTGAAGGCTAGGGGAGCCCTAGCCTTAGCCTAGGGGAGCCTAAAGCCTAGGGGTGCCCTAGCCTGAAGGCTAGGGGAGCCCTAGCCTTAGCCTAGGGGAGCCTAAAGCCTAGGGGTGCCCTAGCCTGAAGGCTAGGGGAGCCCTAGCCTTAGCCTAGGGGAGCCTAAAGCCTAGGGGTGCCCTAGCCTGAAGGCTAGGGGAGCCCTAGCCTTAGCCTAGGGGAGCCTAAAGCCTAGGGGTGCCCTAGCCTGAAGGCTAGGGGAGCCCTAGCCTTAGCCTAGGGGAGCCTAAAGCCTAGGGGTGCCCTAGCCTGAAGGCTAGGGGAGCCCTAGCCTTAGCCTAGGGGAGCCTAAAGCCTAGGGGTGCCCTAGCCTGAAGGCTAGGGGAGCCCTAGCCTTAGCCTAGGGGAGCCTAAAGCCTAGGGGTGCCCTAGCCTGAAGGCTAGGGGAGCCCTAGCCTTAGCCTAGGGGAGCCTAAAGCCTAGGGGTGCCCTAGCCTGAAGGCTAGGGGAGCCCTAGCCTTAGCCTAGGGGAGCCTAAAGCCTAGGGGTGCCCTAGCCTGAAGGCTAGGGGAGCCCTAGCCTTAGCCTAGGGGAGCCTAAAGCCTAGGGGTGCCCTAGCCTGAAGGCTAGGGGAGCCCTAGCCTTAGCCTAGGGGAGCCTAAAGCCTAGGGGTGCCCTAGCCTGAAGGCTAGGGGAGCCCTAGCCTTAGCCTAGGGGAGCCTAAAGCCTAGGGGTGCCCTAGCCTGAAGGCTAGGGGAGCCCTAGCCTTAGCCTAGGGGAGCCTAAAGCCTAGGGGTGCCCTAGCCTGAAGGCTAGGGGAGCCCTAGCCTTAGCCTAGGGGAGCCTAAAGCCTAGGGGTGCCCTAGCCTGAAGGCTAGGGGAGCCCTAGCCTTAGCCTAGGGGAGCCTAAAGCCTAGGGGTGCCCTAGCCTGAAGGCTAGGGGAGCCCTAGCCTTAGCCTAGGGGAGCCTAAAGCCTAGGGGTGCCCTAGCCTGAAGGCTAGGGGAGCCCTAGCCTTAGCCTAGGGGAGCCTAAAGCCTAGGGGTGCCCTAGCCTGAAGGCTAGGGGAGCCCTAGCCTTAGCCTAGGGGAGCCTAAAGCCTAGGGGTGCCCTAGCCTGAAGGCTAGGGGAGCCCTAGCCTTAGCCTAGGGGAGCCTAAAGCCTAGGGGTGCCCTAGCCTGAAGGCTAGGGGAGCCCTAGCCTTAGCCTAGGGGAGCCTAAAGCCTAGGGGTGCCCTAGCCTGAAGGCTAGGGGAGCCCTAGCCTTAGCCTAGGGGAGCCTAAAGCCTAGGGGTGCCCTAGCCTGAAGGCTAGGGGAGCCCTAGCCTTAGCCTAGGGGAGCCTAAAGCCTAGGGGTGCCCTAGCCTGAAGGCTAGGGGAGCCCTAGCCTTAGCCTAGGGGAGCCTAAAGCCTAGGGGTGCCCTAGCCTGAAGGCTAGGGGAGCCCTAGCCTTAGCCTAGGGGAGCCTAAAGCCTAGGGGTGCCCTAGCCTGAAGGCTAGGGGAGCCCTAGCCTTAGCCTAGGGGAGCCTAAAGCCTAGGGGTGCCCTAGCCTGAAGGCTAGGGGAGCCCTAGCCTTAGCCTAGGGGAGCCTAAAGCCTAGGGGTGCCCTAGCCTGAAGGCTAGGGGAGCCCTAGCCTTAGCCTAGGGGAGCCTAAAGCCTAGGGGTGCCCTAGCCTGAAGGCTAGGGGAGCCCTAGCCTTAGCCTAGGGGAGCCTAAAGCCTAGGGGTGCCCTAGCCTGAAGGCTAGGGGAGCCCTAGCCTTAGCCTAGGGGAGCCTAAAGCCTAGGGGTGCCCTAGCCTGAAGGCTAGGGGAGCCCTAGCCTTAGCCTAGGGGAGCCTAAAGCCTAGGGGTGCCCTAGCCTGAAGGCTAGGGGAGCCCTAGCCTTAGCCTAGGGGAGCCTAAAGCCTAGGGGTGCCCTAGCCTGAAGGCTAGGGGAGCCCTAGCCTTAGCCTAGGGGAGCCTAAAGCCTAGGGGTGCCCTAGCCTGAAGGCTAGGGGAGCCCTAGCCTTAGCCTAGGGGAGCCTAAAGCCTAGGGGTGCCCTAGCCTGAAGGCTAGGGGAGCCCTAGCCTTAGCCTAGGGGAGCCTAAAGCCTAGGGGTGCCCTAGCCTGAAGGCTAGGGGAGCCCTAGCCTTAGCCTAGGGGAGCCTAAAGCCTAGGGGTGCCCTAGCCTGAAGGCTAGGGGAGCCCTAGCCTTAGCCTAGGGGAGCCTAAAGCCTAGGGGTGCCCTAGCCTGAAGGCTAGGGGAGCCCTAGCCTTAGCCTAGGGGAGCCTAAAGCCTAGGGGTGCCCTAGCCTGAAGGCTAGGGGAGCCCTAGCCTTAGCCTAGGGGAGCCTAAAGCCTAGGGGTGCCCTAGCCTGAAGGCTAGGGGAGCCCTAGCCTTAGCCTAGGGGAGCCTAAAGCCTAGGGGTGCCCTAGCCTGAAGGCTAGGGGAGCCCTAGCCTTAGCCTAGGGGAGCCTAAAGCCTAGGGGTGCCCTAGCCTGAAGGCTAGGGGAGCCCTAGCCTTAGCCTAGGGGAGCCTAAAGCCTAGGGGTGCCCTAGCCTGAAGGCTAGGGGAGCCCTAGCCTTAGCCTAGGGGAGCCTAAAGCCTAGGGGTGCCCTAGCCTGAAGGCTAGGGGAGCCCTAGCCTTAGCCTAGGGGAGCCTAAAGCCTAGGGGTGCCCTAGCCTGAAGGCTAGGGGAGCCCTAGCCTTAGCCTAGGGGAGCCTAAAGCCTAGGGGTGCCCTAGCCTGAAGGCTAGGGGAGCCCTAGCCTTAGCCTAGGGGAGCCTAAAGCCTAGGGGTGCCCTAGCCTGAAGGCTAGGGGAGCCCTAGCCTTAGCCTAGGGGAGCCTAAAGCCTAGGGGTGCCCTAGCCTGAAGGCTAGGGGAGCCCTAGCCTTAGCCTAGGGGAGCCTAAAGCCTAGGGGTGCCCTAGCCTGAAGGCTAGGGGAGCCCTAGCCTTAGCCTAGGGGAGCCTAAAGCCTAGGGGTGCCCTAGCCTGAAGGCTAGGGGAGCCCTAGCCTTAGCCTAGGGGAGCCTAAAGCCTAGGGGTGCCCTAGCCTGAAGGCTAGGGGAGCCCTAGCCTTAGCCTAGGGGAGCCTAAAGCCTAGGGGTGCCCTAGCCTGAAGGCTAGGGGAGCCCTAGCCTTAGCCTAGGGGAGCCTAAAGCCTAGGGGTGCCCTAGCCTGAAGGCTAGGGGAGCCCTAGCCTTAGCCTAGGGGAGCCTAAAGCCTAGGGGTGCCCTAGCCTGAAGGCTAGGGGAGCCCTAGCCTTAGCCTAGGGGAGCCTAAAGCCTAGGGGTGCCCTAGCCTGAAGGCTAGGGGAGCCCTAGCCTTAGCCTAGGGGAGCCTAAAGCCTAGGGGTGCCCTAGCCTGAAGGCTAGGGGAGCCCTAGCCTTAGCCTAGGGGAGCCTAAAGCCTAGGGGTGCCCTAGCCTGAAGGCTAGGGGAGCCCTAGCCTTAGCCTAGGGGAGCCTAAAGCCTAGGGGTGCCCTAGCCTGAAGGCTAGGGGAGCCCTAGCCTTAGCCTAGGGGAGCCTAAAGCCTAGGGGTGCCCTAGCCTGAAGGCTAGGGGAGCCCTAGCCTTAGCCTAGGGGAGCCTAAAGCCTAGGGGTGCCCTAGCCTGAAGGCTAGGGGAGCCCTAGCCTTAGCCTAGGGGAGCCTAAAGCCTAGGGGTGCCCTAGCCTGAAGGCTAGGGGAGCCCTAGCCTTAGCCTAGGGGAGCCTAAAGCCTAGGGGTGCCCTAGCCTGAAGGCTAGGGGAGCCCTAGCCTTAGCCTAGGGGAGCCTAAAGCCTAGGGGTGCCCTAGCCTGAAGGCTAGGGGAGCCCTAGCCTTAGCCTAGGGGAGCCTAAAGCCTAGGGGTGCCCTAGCCTGAAGGCTAGGGGAGCCCTAGCCTTAGCCTAGGGGAGCCTAAAGCCTAGGGGTGCCCTAGCCTGAAGGCTAGGGGAGCCCTAGCCTTAGCCTAGGGGAGCCTAAAGCCTAGGGGTGCCCTAGCCTGAAGGCTAGGGGAGCCCTAGCCTTAGCCTAGGGGAGCCTAAAGCCTAGGGGTGCCCTAGCCTGAAGGCTAGGGGAGCCCTAGCCTTAGCCTAGGGGAGCCTAAAGCCTAGGGGTGCCCTAGCCTGAAGGCTAGGGGAGCCCTAGCCTTAGCCTAGGGGAGCCTAAAGCCTAGGGGTGCCCTAGCCTGAAGGCTAGGGGAGCCCTAGCCTTAGCCTAGGGGAGCCTAAAGCCTAGGGGTGCCCTAGCCTGAAGGCTAGGGGAGCCCTAGCCTTAGCCTAGGGGAGCCTAAAGCCTAGGGGTGCCCTAGCCTGAAGGCTAGGGGAGCCCTAGCCTTAGCCTAGGGGAGCCTAAAGCCTAGGGGTGCCCTAGCCTGAAGGCTAGGGGAGCCCTAGCCTTAGCCTAGGGGAGCCTAAAGCCTAGGGGTGCCCTAGCCTGAAGGCTAGGGGAGCCCTAGCCTTAGCCTAGGGGAGCCTAAAGCCTAGGGGTGCCCTAGCCTGAAGGCTAGGGGAGCCCTAGCCTTAGCCTAGGGGAGCCTAAAGCCTAGGGGTGCCCTAGCCTGAAGGCTAGGGGAGCCCTAGCCTTAGCCTAGGGGAGCCTAAAGCCTAGGGGTGCCCTAGCCTGAAGGCTAGGGGAGCCCTAGCCTTAGCCTAGGGGAGCCTAAAGCCTAGGGGTGCCCTAGCCTGAAGGCTAGGGGAGCCCTAGCCTTAGCCTAGGGGAGCCTAAAGCCTAGGGGTGCCCTAGCCTGAAGGCTAGGGGAGCCCTAGCCTTAGCCTAGGGGAGCCTAAAGCCTAGGGGTGCCCTAGCCTGAAGGCTAGGGGAGCCCTAGCCTTAGCCTAGGGGAGCCTAAAGCCTAGGGGTGCCCTAGCCTGAAGGCTAGGGGAGCCCTAGCCTTAGCCTAGGGGAGCCTAAAGCCTAGGGGTGCCCTAGCCTGAAGGCTAGGGGAGCCCTAGCCTTAGCCTAGGGGAGCCTAAAGCCTAGGGGTGCCCTAGCCTGAAGGCTAGGGGAGCCCTAGCCTTAGCCTAGGGGAGCCTAAAGCCTAGGGGTGCCCTAGCCTGAAGGCTAGGGGAGCCCTAGCCTTAGCCTAGGGGAGCCTAAAGCCTAGGGGTGCCCTAGCCTGAAGGCTAGGGGAGCCCTAGCCTTAGCCTAGGGGAGCCTAAAGCCTAGGGGTGCCCTAGCCTGAAGGCTAGGGGAGCCCTAGCCTTAGCCTAGGGGAGCCTAAAGCCTAGGGGTGCCCTAGCCTGAAGGCTAGGGGAGCCCTAGCCTTAGCCTAGGGGAGCCTAAAGCCTAGGGGTGCCCTAGCCTGAAGGCTAGGGGAGCCCTAGCCTTAGCCTAGGGGAGCCTAAAGCCTAGGGGTGCCCTAGCCTGAAGGCTAGGGGAGCCCTAGCCTTAGCCTAGGGGAGCCTAAAGCCTAGGGGTGCCCTAGCCTGAAGGCTAGGGGAGCCCTAGCCTTAGCCTAGGGGAGCCTAAAGCCTAGGGGTGCCCTAGCCTGAAGGCTAGGGGAGCCCTAGCCTTAGCCTAGGGGAGCCTAAAGCCTAGGGGTGCCCTAGCCTGAAGGCTAGGGGAGCCCTAGCCTTAGCCTAGGGGAGCCTAAAGCCTAGGGGTGCCCTAGCCTGAAGGCTAGGGGAGCCCTAGCCTTAGCCTAGGGGAGCCTAAAGCCTAGGGGTGCCCTAGCCTGAAGGCTAGGGGAGCCCTAGCCTTAGCCTAGGGGAGCCTAAAGCCTAGGGGTGCCCTAGCCTGAAGGCTAGGGGAGCCCTAGCCTTAGCCTAGGGGAGCCTAAAGCCTAGGGGTGCCCTAGCCTGAAGGCTAGGGGAGCCCTAGCCTTAGCCTAGGGGAGCCTAAAGCCTAGGGGTGCCCTAGCCTGAAGGCTAGGGGAGCCCTAGCCTTAGCCTAGGGGAGCCTAAAGCCTAGGGGTGCCCTAGCCTGAAGGCTAGGGGAGCCCTAGCCTTAGCCTAGGGGAGCCTAAAGCCTAGGGGTGCCCTAGCCTGAAGGCTAGGGGAGCCCTAGCCTTAGCCTAGGGGAGCCTAAAGCCTAGGGGTGCCCTAGCCTGAAGGCTAGGGGAGCCCTAGCCTTAGCCTAGGGGAGCCTAAAGCCTAGGGGTGCCCTAGCCTGAAGGCTAGGGGAGCCCTAGCCTTAGCCTAGGGGAGCCTAAAGCCTAGGGGTGCCCTAGCCTGAAGGCTAGGGGAGCCCTAGCCTTAGCCTAGGGGAGCCTAAAGCCTAGGGGTGCCCTAGCCTGAAGGCTAGGGGAGCCCTAGCCTTAGCCTAGGGGAGCCTAAAGCCTAGGGGTGCCCTAGCCTGAAGGCTAGGGGAGCCCTAGCCTTAGCCTAGGGGAGCCTAAAGCCTAGGGGTGCCCTAGCCTGAAGGCTAGGGGAGCCCTAGCCTTAGCCTAGGGGAGCCTAAAGCCTAGGGGTGCCCTAGCCTGAAGGCTAGGGGAGCCCTAGCCTTAGCCTAGGGGAGCCTAAAGCCTAGGGGTGCCCTAGCCTGAAGGCTAGGGGAGCCCTAGCCTTAGCCTAGGGGAGCCTAAAGCCTAGGGGTGCCCTAGCCTGAAGGCTAGGGGAGCCCTAGCCTTAGCCTAGGGGAGCCTAAAGCCTAGGGGTGCCCTAGCCTGAAGGCTAGGGGAGCCCTAGCCTTAGCCTAGGGGAGCCTAAAGCCTAGGGGTGCCCTAGCCTGAAGGCTAGGGGAGCCCTAGCCTTAGCCTAGGGGAGCCTAAAGCCTAGGGGTGCCCTAGCCTGAAGGCTAGGGGAGCCCTAGCCTTAGCCTAGGGGAGCCTAAAGCCTAGGGGTGCCCTAGCCTGAAGGCTAGGGGAGCCCTAGCCTTAGCCTAGGGGAGCCTAAAGCCTAGGGGTGCCCTAGCCTGAAGGCTAGGGGAGCCCTAGCCTTAGCCTAGGGGAGCCTAAAGCCTAGGGGTGCCCTAGCCTGAAGGCTAGGGGAGCCCTAGCCTTAGCCTAGGGGAGCCTAAAGCCTAGGGGTGCCCTAGCCTGAAGGCTAGGGGAGCCCTAGCCTTAGCCTAGGGGAGCCTAAAGCCTAGGGGTGCCCTAGCCTGAAGGCTAGGGGAGCCCTAGCCTTAGCCTAGGGGAGCCTAAAGCCTAGGGGTGCCCTAGCCTGAAGGCTAGGGGAGCCCTAGCCTTAGCCTAGGGGAGCCTAAAGCCTAGGGGTGCCCTAGCCTGAAGGCTAGGGGAGCCCTAGCCTTAGCCTAGGGGAGCCTAAAGCCTAGGGGTGCCCTAGCCTGAAGGCTAGGGGAGCCCTAGCCTTAGCCTAGGGGAGCCTAAAGCCTAGGGGTGCCCTAGCCTGAAGGCTAGGGGAGCCCTAGCCTTAGCCTAGGGGAGCCTAAAGCCTAGGGGTGCCCTAGCCTGAAGGCTAGGGGAGCCCTAGCCTTAGCCTAGGGGAGCCTAAAGCCTAGGGGTGCCCTAGCCTGAAGGCTAGGGGAGCCCTAGCCTTAGCCTAGGGGAGCCTAAAGCCTAGGGGTGCCCTAGCCTGAAGGCTAGGGGAGCCCTAGCCTTAGCCTAGGGGCCCTAGCCTAAAGCCTAGGGGTGCCCTAGCCTGAAGGCTAGGGGAGCCCTAGCCTTAGCCTAGGGGAGCCTAAAGCCTAGGGGTGCCCTAGCCTGAAGGCTAGGGGAGCCCTAGCCTTAGCCTAGGGGAGCCTAAAGCCTAGGGGTGCCCTAGCCTGAAGGCTAGGGGAGCCCTAGCCTTAGCCTAGGGGAGCCTAAAGCCTAGGGGTGCCCTAGCCTGAAGGCTAGGGGAGCCCTAGCCTTAGCCTAGGGGAGCCTAAAGCCTAGGGGTGCCCTAGCCTGAAGGCTAGGGGAGCCCTAGCCTTAGCCTAGGGGAGCCTAAAGCCTAGGGGTGCCCTAGCCTGAAGGCTAGGGGAGCCCTAGCCTTAGCCTAGGGGAGCCTAAAGCCTAGGGGTGCCCTAGCCTGAAGGCTAGGGGAGCCCTAGCCTTAGCCTAGGGGAGCCTAAAGCCTAGGGGTGCCCTAGCCTGAAGGCTAGGGGAGCCCTAGCCTTAGCCTAGGGGAGCCTAAAGCCTAGGGGTGCCCTAGCCTGAAGGCTAGGGGAGCCCTAGCCTTAGCCTAGGGGAGCCTAAAGCCTAGGGGTGCCCTAGCCTGAAGGCTAGGGGAGCCCTAGCCTTAGCCTAGGGGAGCCTAAAGCCTAGGGGTGCCCTAGCCTGAAGGCTAGGGGAGCCCTAGCCTTAGCCTAGGGGAGCCTAAAGCCTAGGGGTGCCCTAGCCTGAAGGCTAGGGGAGCCCTAGCCTTAGCCTAGGGGAGCCTAAAGCCTAGGGGTGCCCTAGCCTGAAGGCTAGGGGAGCCCTAGCCTTAGCCTAGGGGAGCCTAAAGCCTAGGGGTGCCCTAGCCTGAAGGCTAGGGGAGCCCTAGCCTTAGCCTAGGGGAGCCTAAAGCCTAGGGGTGCCCTAGCCTGAAGGCTAGGGGAGCCCTAGCCTTAGCCTAGGGGAGCCTAAAGCCTAGGGGTGCCCTAGCCTGAAGGCTAGGGGAGCCCTAGCCTTAGCCTAGGGGAGCCTAAAGCCTAGGGGTGCCCTAGCCTGAAGGCTAGGGGAGCCCTAGCCTTAGCCTAGGGGAGCCTAAAGCCTAGGGGTGCCCTAGCCTGAAGGCTAGGGGAGCCCTAGCCTTAGCCTAGGGGAGCCTAAAGCCTAGGGGTGCCCTAGCCTGAAGGCTAGGGGAGCCCTAGCCTTAGCCTAGGGGAGCCTAAAGCCTAGGGGTGCCCTAGCCTGAAGGCTAGGGGAGCCCTAGCCTTAGCCTAGGGGAGCCTAAAGCCTAGGGGTGCCCTAGCCTGAAGGCTAGGGGCCCTAGCCTTAGCCTAGGGGAGCCTAAAGCCTAGGGGTGCCCTAGCCTGAAGGCTAGGGGAGCCCTAGCCTTAGCCTAGGGGAGCCTAAAGCCTAGGGGTGCCCTAGCCTGAAGGCTAGGGGAGCCCTAGCCTTAGCCTAGGGGAGCCTAAAGCCTAGGGGTGCCCTAGCCTGAAGGCTAGGGGAGCCCTAGCCTTAGCCTAGGGGAGCCTAAAGCCTAGGGGTGCCCTAGCCTGAAGGCTAGGGGAGCCCTAGCCTTAGCCTAGGGGAGCCTAAAGCCTAGGGGTGCCCTAGCCTGAAGGCTAGGGGAGCCCTAGCCTTAGCCTAGGGGAGCCTAAAGCCTAGGGGTGCCCTAGCCTGAAGGCTAGGGGAGCCCTAGCCTTAGCCTAGGGGAGCCTAAAGCCTAGGGGTGCCCTAGCCTGAAGGCTAGGGGAGCCCTAGCCTTAGCCTAGGGGAGCCTAAAGCCTAGGGGTGCCCTAGCCTGAAGGCTAGGGGAGCCCTAGCCTTAGCCTAGGGGAGCCTAAAGCCTAGGGGTGCCCTAGCCTGAAGGCTAGGGGAGCCCTAGCCTTAGCCTAGGGGAGCCTAAAGCCTAGGGGTGCCCTAGCCTGAAGGCTAGGGGAGCCCTAGCCTTAGCCTAGGGGAGCCTAAAGCCTAGGGGTGCCCTAGCCTGAAGGCTAGGGGAGCCCTAGCCTTAGCCTAGGGGAGCCTAAAGCCTAGGGGTGCCCTAGCCTGAAGGCTAGGGGAGCCCTAGCCTTAGCCTAGGGCGCC
>NW_027458597.1:0-67667 GCF_050624435.1 Tenrec ecaudatus | reverse complement strand
GGCACCCCTAGGCTTAGGCTAGGGCAGCCCTAGGCTTAGGCTAAGGCTAGGGCTCGCCTAGCCTAAGGCAAGGGCACCCCTATGCTTAGGCTAGAGCACCCGTAGGCTTAGGCAAGGGCACCCTTAGCCTTAGGCTAGGGCACCCCTAGGCTTAGGCTAGGGCACCCCTAGGGTTGGGCAAAGGCTAGGGCTCCCATAGCCTAAGGCTAAGGCACCCCTAGGCTCAGGCTAGGGCACCCTTAGGCTTAGGCTAGGGCACCCCTAGGCTTAGGCTAAGTCTTCGGCTCTCCTAGCCTCAGGCTAGGGCACCCCTAGACACTGGCTATGGCACCCCTAGGCTTAGGCTAGGGCAATCCTAGGCTAGACTAAATCTAGGGCTCCCCTGGCCTCAGGCTAGGGCACCCGTAGGCTAAGGCTGGTGCACCCCCAGGCTCAGGCTAGGGCACCCCTATGCTTTGGCTAGGGCACCCCTAGGCTTAGGCTAGGGCAGCCCTAGGCTTAGGCTAAGGCTAGGGCTCGCCTAGCCTAAGGCTAGGGCACCCCTAGGCTTAGGCTAGAGCACCCGTAGGCTTAGGCAAGGGCACCCTTAGCCTTAGGCTAGGGCACCCCTAGGTTTAAGCTAGGGCACCCCTAGGCTTGGACAAAGGCTAGGGCTCCCATAGCCTAAGGCTAGGGCACCCCTAGGCTCAGGCTAGGGCAACCCTAGGCTTAGGCTAGGGCACCCGTAGGCTTAGGCTAGGACACCCCTAGGCTTAGGCTAAGTCTACGGCTCTCCTAGCCTCAGGCTAGGGCACCCCTAGACACTGGCTATGGCACCCCTAGGCTTAGGCTAGGGCAATCCTAGGCTAGACTAAATCTAGGGCTCCCGTGGCCTCAGGCTAGGGCACCCGTAGGCTAAGGCTGGTGCACCCCCAGGCTCAGGCAAGGGCACCCCTAGGCTTAGGCTAGGGCACCCCTAGGCTTAGGCTAGGGCACCCCTAAGCTTAGGCTAGGGCACCCTAGGCGTAGGCTAAGGCTAGGGCTCCCCTAGCCTAAGGCTAGGGCACCCCTAGGCTTAGGGTAGGGCAACCCTAGGCTTCGGCTCGGGCACCCCTAGGCTTAGGCTAAACCACCCCTATGCTTAGGCTAGGGCAACCCTAGGTTTAGGCTAGGGCACCCCTAGTCTTAGGCTAAAGCTAGGACTCCCCTAGGCTTAGGCTAGGGCACCCCTAGTCTAAGGCAACGGAACCCCTAGGCTTATGCTAGGGCTAGGGGACCCCTAGGCTTAGGTTAAGGCACCCCAGGGCTTAGGCTAGGGCACCCCTAGGCTTAGGCTTAGGCAAGCGCACCCCTAGGCTTAGGCTAAGGCTAGGGCTCCCCTAGTCTAAGACTAGGGCACCCTTAGGCTTAGACTAGGGCACCCCTAGGCTTAGGCTAGGGCTCCCCTAGGCTTAGGCTAGGGCACCCCTAGGCTTAGGCTAGGGGACCCCTAGGCCTAGGCTAGGGCACCCCTAGGCTTAGGCTAAGGCTAGGGCTTCCCTAGCCTAAGGCTAGGGCACCCCTAGGCTTAGGTAGGGAACCCCTAAACTTAGGTTAGGGCACCCCTATGCTTAGGCTAGGCACCCCTAGACGTAGGCTAGGGCACCCCTAGGCTTAGGCTGGGGCAACCCTAAGCTTAGGCTAGGGCGAGGAATCCCCTAGCCTAAGGATAGTCACCCCTAGGCTTAGGCTAGGGTACCCCGAGGCTTGGACTAAGGCTCGGGTTACCCTAGCCTAAGGCTAGGGCACCCCTAGGTATAGGATAAGGCTAGGGCTCCCCTAGCCTAAGGCTAGGGCACCCTTAGGCTTTGGCAAGGACACCCCTAGGCTTAGGATCAGGAACTTAAGGCTTAGTCTAGTGCACTCCTAGGCTTAAGTTAGGGCACCCCTAGGATTAGGCTAAGGTTAGGGCTCCCCTAGCCTAAGGCTAGGGCACACCTAGGTTTTGTCTAAGGCACCCCTAGGCTTAGGCTAGGGCACCCCAAGGCTTAGGCTAATGCACCCCTTGGCTTACGCTAAGGTTAGGGCTCCCCTAGCCTAAGCCTAAGCAGCCCTAGGCTTAGGCTAAGGCTAGGGCTTCCTAGCCTAAGGCTAGGGTACCCCTAGGCTTAGGCTAGGGCACCCCTAGGCTTAGGCTAATGCACCCCTAGGCGTAGGCAAGGGCAGCCCTAGGCTTAGGCTAGGGCACCCCTAGGATTAGGCTAAGGCTAGGGCTCCCCTAGCCTAAGGCAAGGGCACCCCTAGGCTTAGTTTAGGTCACCCCTAGGCTTAGGCTTTGGCTCCCCTAGGCTTAGGCTAAGGCTAGGGATCCCCTAGCCTAAGGCTAAGGCACCCCTAGGCTTAGGCTAGGGCACCCCTCGACTTTGGCTAGGGCACCCCTAGGCTTAGGCTAGGGCACCCCTAGACTTTGGCTAGGGCACCCCTAGGCTTAGGCTAGGGCACCCCTAGGCTTAGTTTAGGGTACCCTTAGGCTTAGTTTAGGGCACCCCTAGGCTTAGGCTAGGGCACCCCTAGGCTTAGGCTAGGGCACCCCTAGGCTTAGGCTAGGGCAGCCATAGGCTTAGGCTAAGGCTAGGGATCCCCTAGCCTAAGGGCTGGGCACCCCTAGGCTTAGGCTAGATCACCCCTAGGCTTAGGTTAGGGCACCCCTAGGCTTAGGCTAGGGCACCCCTAGGCTTAGGCTAAGGCCAGGGCTCCCCTAGCCCAAGGCTAGGGCACCCCTAGGCTTAGGCTAGGGAACCCCTAGCCTAAGGCTAGGGCACCCCTAGGCTTAGGCTAGTTCACCCCTAGGCTTAGGCTAGGGCAGCCCTAGGCTTAGGCTAGAGCACCCATAGGCTTAGGCAAGGGCACCCTTAGCCTTAGGCTAGGGCACCCCTAGGCTTAGGCTAGGGCACCCCTAGGCTTGGGCAAAGGCTAGGGCTCCCATAGCCTAAGGCTAGGGCACCCCTAGGCTCTGGCTAGGGCACCCCTAGGCTTAGGCTAGGGCACCCCTAGGCTTAGGCTAGGGCACCCCTAGGCTTAGGCTAAGTCTACGGCTCCTCTAGCCTCAGGCTAGGGCACCCCTAGACACTGGCTATGGCAGCCCTAGGCTTAGGCTAGGGCAATCCTAAGCTAGACTAAATCTAGGGCTCTCCTAGCCTCAGGCTAGGGCACCCGTAGGCTCAGTCTGGTGCACCCCTAGGCTCAGGCATGGGCACCCCTAGGCTTAAGCTAGGGCACCCCTAGGCTTAGGCTAGGGCACCCCTAGGCTTAGGGTAGGGCAACCCTAGGCTTAGGCTCGGGCACCCCTAGGCTTAGGCTAAGGCAAGGGACCCCTAGGCTTAGGCTAAACCACCCCTACGCTTAGGCTAGGGCACCCCTAGGTTTAGGCTAGGGCACCCCTAGGCTTAGGCTAAAGCTAGGAATCGCCTAGGCTTAGGCTAGGGCACCCCTAGGCTAAGGTTCCGGCACCCCTAGGCTTAGGCTAGGGCTAGGGGACCCCTAGGCTTAGGCTAAGGCACCCCTAGGCTTAGGCTAGGGCAGCCCTAAGCTTAGGCTAGGGCACCCCTAGGCGTAGGCTAGGGCAGCCCTAGGCTTACGCTAGGGCACCCCTAGGATTAGGCTAAGGCTAGGGCTCCCCTAGCCTAAGGCTAGGGCACCCCTAGGCTTAGTTTAGGACACCCCTAGGCTTAGGCTAGGGCACCCCAAGGCTTAGGCTAATGCACCCCTAAGCTTACGCTAAGGTTAGGGCTCCCCTAGCCTAAGACTAGGGCAGCCTTAGGCTTAGGCTAAGGCTAGGGCTCTCCTATCCTAAGGCTAGCGTACCCCTAGGCTTAGGCTAGGGCACCCCTAGGCTTAGGCTAGGGCACCCCTAGGCTTAGGCTAGGGCAGCCCTAGGCTTCGGCTAGGGCAACCCTAAGCTTAGGCTAGGGCGAGGAATCCCCTAGCCTAAGGATAGTCACCCCTAGGCTTAGGCTAGGGTACCCCGAGGCTTGGACTAAGGCTCGGGTTACCCTAGCCTAAGGCTAGGGCACCCCTAGGTATAGGATAAGGCTAGGGCTCCCCTAGCCTAAGACTAGGGCACTCCTAGGCTTAGGCTAGGGCACCCCTAGGCTTAAGATATGGCACCCGAAAGGCTTAGGCTAAGGCTAGGGCTCCCCTAGCCTAAGGCTAGGGCACCCTTAGGCTTTGGCAAGGACACCCCTAGGCTTAGGATCAGGAACTTCTAGGCTTAGTCTAGTGCACTCCTAGGCTTAAGTTAAGGCACCCCTAGGATTAGGCAAAGGTTAGGGCTCCCCTAGCCTAAGGCTAGGGCACACCTAGGTTTTGTCTAAGGCACCCCTAGGCTTAGGCTAGGGCACCCCAAGGCTTAGGCTAATGCACCCCTAGGCTTACACTAAGGTTAGGGCTCCCCTAGCCTAAGCCTAAGCAGCCCTAGGCTTAGGCTAAGGCTAGGGCTTCCTAGCCTAAGGCTAGGGTACCCCTAGGCTTAGGCTAGGGCACCCCTAGGCTTAGGCTAATGCACCCCTAGGCGTAGTCAAGGGCAGCCCTAGGCTTAGGCTAGGGCACCCCTAGGATTAGGCTAAGGCTAGGGCTCCCCTAGCCTAAGGCAAGGGCACCCCTAGGCTTAGTTTAGGTCACCCCTAGGCTTAGGCTTTGGCTCCCCTAGGCTTAGGCTAAGGCTAGGGATCCCCTAGCCTAAGGCTAAGGCACCCCTAGGCTTAGGCTAGGGCACCCCTCGACTTTGGCTAGGGCACCCCTAGGCTTAGGCTAGGGCACCCCTAGACTTTGGCTAGGGCACCCCTAGGCTTAGGCTAGGGCACCCCTAGGCTTAGTTTAGGGTACCCTTAGGCTTAGTTTAGGGCACCCCTAGGCTTAGGCTAGGGCACCCCTAGGCTTAGGCTAATGCACCCCTAGGCGTAGGCAAGGGCAGCCCTAGGCTTAGGCTAGGGCACCCCTAGGATTAGGCTAAGGCTAGGGCTCCCCTAGCCTAAGGCAAGGGCACCCCTAGGCTTAGTTTAGGTCACCCCTAGGCTTAGGCTTTGGCTCCCCTAGGCTTAGGCTAAGGCTAGGGATCCCCTAGCCTAAGGCTAAGGCACCCCTAGGCTTAGGCTAGGGCACCCCTCGACTTTGGCTAGGGCACCCCTAGGCTTAGGCTAGGGCACCCCTAGACTTTGGCTAGGGCACCCCTAGGCTTAGGCTAGGGCACCCCTAGGCTTAGTTTAGGGTACCCTTAGGCTTAGTTTAGGGCACCCCTAGGCTTAGGCTAGGGCACCCCTAGGCTTAGTCTAGGGCAGCCATAGGCTTAGGCTAAGGCTAGGGATCCCCTAGCCTAAGGGCTGGGCACCCCTAGGCTTAGGCTAGGTCACCCCTAGGCTTAGGTTAGGGCACCCCTAGGCTTAGGCTAGGGCACCCCTAGGCTTAGGCTAAGGCCAGGGCTCCCCTAGCCCAAGGCTAGGGCACCCCTAGGCTTAGGCTAGGGAACCCCTAGCCTAAGACTAGGGCACCCCTAGGCTTAGGCTAGTTCACCCCTAGGCTTAGGCTAGGGCAGCCCTAGGCTTAGGCTAAGGCTAGGGCTCGCCTAGCCTAAGGCTAGGGCACCCCTAGGCTTAGGCTAGAGCACCCATAGGCTTAGGCAAGGGCACCCTTAGCCTTAGGCTAGGGCACCCCTAGGCTTAGGCTAGGGCACCCCTAGGCTTGGGCAAAGGCTAGGGCTCCCATAGCCTAAGGCTAGGGCACCCCTATGCTCTGGCTAGGGCACCCCTAGGCTTAGGCTAGGGCACCCCTAGGCTTAGGCTAGGGCACCCCTAGGCTTAGGCTAAGTCTACGGCTCCCCTAGTCTCAGGCTAGGGCACCCCTAGACACTGGCTATGACAGCCCTAGGCTTAGGCTAGGGCAATCCTAAGCTAGACTAAATCAAGGGCTCTCCTAGCCTCAGGCTAGGGCACCCGTAGGCTCAGTCTGGTGCACCCCTAGGCTCAGGCATGGGCACCCCTAGGCTTAAGCTAGGGCACCCCTAGGCTTAGGCTAGGGCACCCCTAGGCTTAGGGTAGGGCAACCCTAGGCTTAGGCTCGGGCACCCCTAGGCTTAGGCTAAGGCAAGGGACCCCTAGGCTTAGGCTAAACCACCCCTACGCTTAGGCTAGGACACCCCTAGGTTTAGGCTAGGGCACCCCTAGGCTTAGGCTAAAGCTAGGACTCGCCTAGGCTTAGGCTAGGGCACCCCTAGGCTAAGGTTACGGCACCCCTAGGCTTAGGCTAGGGCTAGGGGACCCCTAGGCTTAGGCTAAGGCACCCCTAGGCTTAGGCTAGGGCAGCCCTAGGCTTAGGCTAGGGCACCCCTAGGCGTAGGCTAGGGCAGCCCTAGGCTTAAGCTAGGGCACCCCTAGGATTAGGCTAAGGCTAGGGCTCCCCTAGGCTTAGTCTAGGACACCCCTAGGCTTAGGCTAGGGCACCCCAAGGCTTAGGCTAATGCACCCCTAAGCTTACGCTAAGGTTAGGGCTCCCCTAGCCTAAGGCTAGGGCAGCCTTAGGCTTAGGCTAAGGCTAGGGCTCTCCTAGCCTAAGGCTAGCGTACCCCTAGGCTTAGGCTAGGGCACCCCTAGGCTTAGGCTAGGGCACCCCTAGGCGTAGGCTAGGGCAGCCCTAGGCTTAGGCTAGGGCACCCCTAGGATTAGGCTAAGGCTAGGGCTCCCCTATCCTAAGGCAAGGGCACCCCTAGGCTTAGTTTAGGTCACCCCTAGGCTTAGGCTTTGGCTCCCCTAGGCTTAGGCTAAGGCTAGGGATCCCCTAGCCTAAGGCTAAGGCACCCCTAGGCTTAGGCTAGGGCACCCCTAGGCTTTGGCTAGGGCACCCCTAGGCTTAGGCTAGGGCACCTCTAGACTTTGGCTAGGGCACCCCTAGGCTTAGGCTAGGGCACCCCTAGGCTTAGTTTAGGGTACCCTTAGGCTTAGTTTAGGGCACCCCTAGGCTTAGGCTAGGGCACCCCTAGGCTTAGACTAGGGCACCCCTAGGCTTAGGCAAGGGCAGCCATAGGCTTAGGCTAAGGCTAGGGATCCCCTAGCCTAAGGGCTGGGCACCCCTAGGCTTAGGCTAGGTCACCCCTAGGCTTAGGTTAGGGCACCCCTAGGCTTAGGCTAGGGCACCCCTAGGCTTAGGCTAAGGCCAGGGCTCCCCTAGCCCAAGGCTAGGGCACCCCTAGGCTTAGGCTAGGGAACCCCTAGCCTAAGGCTAGGGCACCCCTAGGCTTAGGCTAGGGCACCCCTAGGCTTAGGCTAGGGCAGCCCTAGGCTTAGGCTAAGGCTAGGGCTCGCCTAGCCTAAGGTTAGGGCACCCCTAGGCTTAGGCTAGAGCACCCATAGGCTTAGGCAAGGGCACCCTTAGCCTTAGGCTAGGGCACCCCTAGGCTTAGGCTAGGGCACCCCTAGGCTTGGGCAAAGGCTAGGGCTCCCATAGCCTAAGGCTAGGGCACCCCTAGGCTCTGGCTAGGGCACCCCTAGGCTTAGGCTATGGCACCCCTAGGCTTAGGCTAGGGCACCCCTAGGCTTAGGCTAAGTCTACGGCTCCCCTAGCCTCAGGCTAGGGCACCCCTAGACACTGGCTATGGCAGCCCTAGGCTTAGGCTAGGGCAATCCTAGGCTAGACTAAATCTAGGGCTCTCCTAGCCTCAGGCTAGGGCACCCGTAGGCTCAGTCTGGTGCACCCCTAGGCTCAGGCATGGGCACCCCTAGGCTTAAGCTAGGGCACCCCTAGGCTTAGGCTAGGGCACCCCTAGGCTTAGGGTAGGGCAACCCTAGGCTTAGGCTCGGGCACCCCAAGGCTTAGGCTAAGGCAAGGGACCCCTAGGCTTAGGCTAAACCACCCCTACGCTTAGGCTAGGGCACCCCTAGGTTTAGGCTAGGGCACCCCTAGGCTTAGGCTAAAGCTAGGACTCGCCTAGGCTCAGGCATGGGCACCCCTAGGCTTAAGCTAGGGCACCCCTAGGCTTAGTCTAGGACACCCCTAGGCTTAGGCTAGGGCACCCCAAGGCTTAGGCTAATGCACCCCTAAGCTTACGCTAAGGTTAGGGCTCCCCTAGCCTAAGGCTAGGGCAGCCTTAGGCTTAGGCTAAGGCTTGGGCTCTCCTAGCCTAAGGCTAGCGTACCCCTAGGCTTAGGCTAGGGCACCCCTAGGCTTAGGCTAGGGCACCCCTAGGCGTAGGCTAGGGCAGCCCTAGGCTTAGGCTAGGGCACCCCTAGGATTAGGCTAAGGCTAGGGCTCCCCTATCCTAAGGCAAGGGCACCCCTAGGCTTAGTTTAGGTCACCCCTAGGCTTAGGCTTTGGCTCCCCTAGGCTAAGGCTAAGGCTAGGGATCCCCTAGCCTAAGGCTAAGGCACCCCTATGCTTAGGCTAGGGCCCCCCTAGACTTTGGCTAGGGCACCCCTAGGCTTAGGCTAGGGCACCCCTAGACTTTGGCTAGGGCACCCCTAGGCTTAGGCTAGGGCACCCCTAGGCTTAGTTTAGGGCACCCCCAGGCTTAGGCTAGAGCACCCCTAGGCTTAGGCTAGGGCACCCCTAGGCTTAGGCTAGGGCAGCCATAGGCTTAGGCTAAGGCTAGGGATCCCCTAGCCTAAGGGCTGGGCACCCCTAGGCTTAGGCTAGGGCACCCCTAGGCTTAGGCTAGGGCACCCCTAGGCTTTGGCTAGGGCACCCCTAGGCTTAGGCTAGGGCAGCCCTAGGCTTAGGCTAAGGCTAGGGCTCGCCTAGCCTAAGGCAAGTGCACCTCTAGGCTTAGGCTAGAGCACCCGTAGGCTTAGGCAAGGGCACCCTTAGCCTTAGGCTAGGGCACCCCTAGGCTTAGGCTAGGGCACCCCTAGGCTTGGGCAAAGGCTAGGGCTCCCATAGCCTGAGGCTAAGGCACCCCTAGGCTCAGGCTAGGGCACCCTTAGGCTTAGGCTAGGGCACCCCTAGGCTTAGTTTAGGGCACCCCCAGGCTTAGGCTAGGGCACCCCTAGGCTTAGGCTAGGGCACCCCTAGGCTTAGGCTAGGGCAGCCATAGGCTTAGGCTAAGGCTAGGGATCCCCTAGCCTAAGGGCTGGGCACCCCTAGGCTTAGGCTAGGGCACCCCTATGCTTAGGCTAGGGCACCCCTAGGCTTTGGCTAGGGCACCCCTAGGCTTAGGCTAGGGCAGCCCTAGGCTTAGGCTAAGGCTAGGGCTCGCCTAGCCTAAGGCAAGTGCACCCCTAGGCTTAGGCTAGAGCACCCGTAGGCTTAGGCAAGGGCACCCTTAGCCTTAGGCTAGGGCACCCCTAGGCTTAGGCTAGGGCACCCCTAGGCTTGGGCAAAGGCTAGGGCTCCCATAGCCTAAGGCTAAGGCACCCCTAGGCTCAGGCTAGGGCACCCTTAGGCTTCGGCTAGGGCATCCCTAGGCTTAGGCTAAGTCTACGGCTCTCCTAGCCTCAGGCTAGGGCACCCCTAGACACTGGCTATGGCACCCCTAGGCTTAGGCTAGGGCAATCCTAGGCTAGACTAAATCTAGGGCTCCCTTGGCCTCAGGCTAGGGCACCCGTAGGCTAAGGCTGGTGCACCCCCAGGCTCAGGCAAGGGCACCCCTAGGCTTAGTCTAGGACACCCCTAGGCTTAGGCTAGGGCACTCCAAGGCTTAGGCTAATGCACCCCTAAGCTTACGCTAAGGTTAGGGCTCCCCTAGCCTAAGGCTAGGGCAGCCTTAGGCTTAGGCTAAGGCTAAGGCTCTCCTAGCCTAAGGCTAGCGTACCCCTAGGCTTAGGCTAGGGCACCCCTAGGCTTAGGCTAGGGCACCCCTAGGCGTAGGCTAGGGCAGCCCTAGGCTTAGGCTAGGGCACCCCTAGGATTAGGCTAAGGCTAGGGCTCCCCTATCCTAAGGCAAGGGCACCCCTAGGCTTAGTTTAGGTCACCCCTAGGCTTAGGCTTTGGCTCCCCTAGGCTTAGGCTAAGGCTAGGGATCCCCTAGCCTAAGGCTAAGGCACCCCTAGGCTTAGGCTAGGGCACCCCTAGGCTTTGGCTAGCGCACCCCTAGGCTTAGGCTAGGGCACCTCTAGACTTTGGCTAGGGCACCCCTAGGCTTAGGCTAGGGCACCCCTAGGCTTAGTTTAGGGTACCCTTAGGCTTAGTTTAGGGCACCCCTAGGCTTAGGCTAGGGCACCCCTAGGCTTAGGCTAGGGCACCCCTAGGCTTAGGCAAGGGCAGCCATAGGCTTAGGCTAAGGCTAGGGATCCCCTAGCCTAAGGGCTGGGCACCCCTAGGCTTAGGCTAGGTCACCCCTAGGCTTAGGTTAGGGCACCCCTAGGCTTAGGCTAGGGCACCCCTAGGCTTAGGCTAAGGCCAGGGCTCCCCTAGCCCAAGGCTAGGGCACCCCAAGCTTAGGCTAGGGAACCCCTAGCCTAAGGCTAGGGCACCCCTAGGCTTAGGCTAGGGCACCCCTAGGCTTAGGCTAGGGCAGCCCTAGGCTTAGGCTAAGGCTAGGGCTCGCCTAGCCTAAGGTTAGGGCACCCCTAGGCTTAGGCTAGAGCACCCATAGGCTTAGGCAAGGGCACCCTTAGCCTTAGGCTAGGGCACCCCTAGGCTTAGGCTAGGGCACCCCTAGGCTTGGGCAAAGGCTAGGGTTCCCATAGCCTAAGGCTAGGGCACCCCTAGGCTCTGGCTAGGGCACCCCTAGGCTTAGGCTAGGGCACCCCTAGGCTTAGGCTAGGGCACCCCTAGGCTTAGGCTAAGTCTACGGCTCCCCTAGCCTCAGGCTAGGGCACCCCTAGACACTGGCTATGGCAGCCCTAGGCTTAGGCTAGGGCAATCCTAGGCTAGACTAAATCTAGGGCTCTCCTAGCCTCAGGCTAGGGCACCCGTAGGCTCAGTCTGGTGCACCCCTAGGCTCAGGCATGGGCACCCCTAGGCTTAAGCTAGGGCACCCCTAGGCTTAGGCTAGGGCACCCCTAGGCTTAGGGTAGGGCAACCCTAGGCTTAGGCTCGGGCACCCCAAGGCTTAGGCTAAGGCAAGGGACCCCTAGGCTTAGGCTAAACCACCCCTACGCTTAGGCTAGGGCACCCCTAGGTTTAGGCTAGGGCACCCCTAGGCTTAGGCTAAAGCTAGGACTCGCCTAGGCTCAGGCATGGGCACCCCTAGGCTTAAGCTAGGGCACCCCTAGGCTTAGTCTAGGACACCCCTAGGCTTAGGCTAGGGCACCCCAAGGCTTAGGCTAATGCACCCCTAAGCTTACGCTAAGGTTAGGGCTCCCCTAGCCTAAGGCTAGGGCAGCCTTAGGCTTAGGCTAAGGCTTGGGCTCTCCTAGCCTAAGGCTAGCGTACCCCTAGGCTTAGGCTAGGGCACCCCTAGGCTTAGGCTAGGGCACCCCTAGGCGTAGGCTAGGGCAGCCCTAGGCTTAGGCTAGGGCACCCCTAGGATTAGGCTAAGGCTAGGGCTCCCCTATCCTAAGGCAAGGGCACCCCTAGGCTTAGTTTAGGTCACCCCTAGGCTTAGGCTTTGGCTCCCCTAGGCTAAGGCTAAGGCTAGGGATCCCCTAGCCTAAGGCTAAGGCACCCCTATGCTTAGGCTAGGGCCCCCCTAGACTTTGGCTAGGGCACCCCTAGGCTTAGGCTAGGGCACCCCTAGACTTTGGCTAGGGCACCCCTAGGCTTAGGCTAGGGCACCCCTAGGCTTAGTTTAGGGCACCCCCAGGCTTAGGCTAGAGCACCCCTAGGCTTAGGCTAGGGCACCCCTAGGCTTAGGCTAGGGCAGCCATAGGCTTAGGCTAAGGCTAGGGATCCCCTAGCCTAAGGGCTGGGCACCCCTAGGCTTAGGCTAGGGCACCCCTAGGCTTAGGCTAGGGCACCCCTAGGCTTTGGCTAGGGCACCCCTAGGCTTAGGCTAGGGCAGCCCTAGGCTTAGGCTAAGGCTAGGGCTCGCCTAGCCTAAGGCAAGTGCACCTCTAGGCTTAGGCTAGAGCACCCGTAGGCTTAGGCAAGGGCACCCTTAGCCTTAGGCTAGGGCACCCCTAGGCTTAGGCTAGGGCACCCCTAGGCTTGGGCAAAGGCTAGGGCTCCCATAGCCTGAGGCTAAGGCACCCCTAGGCTCAGGCTAGGGCACCCTTAGGCTTAGGCTAGGGCACCCCTAGGCTTAGTTTAGGGCACCCCCAGGCTTAGGCTAGGGCACCCCTAGGCTTAGGCTAGGGCACCCCTAGGCTTAGGCTAGGGCAGCCATAGGCTTAGGCTAAGGCTAGGGATCCCCTAGCCTAAGGGCTGGGCACCCCTAGGCTTAGGCTAGGGCACCCCTATGCTTAGGCTAGGGCACCCCTAGGCTTTGGCTAGGGCACCCCTAGGCTTAGGCTAGGGCAGCCCTAGGCTTAGGCTAAGGCTAGGGCTCGCCTAGCCTAAGGCAAGTGCACCCCTAGGCTTAGGCTAGAGCACCCGTAGGCTTAGGCAAGGGCACCCTTAGCCTTAGGCTAGGGCACCCCTAGGCTTAGGCTAGGGCACCCCTAGGCTTGGGCAAAGGCTAGGGCTCCCATAGCCTAAGGCTAAGGCACCCCTAGGCTCAGGCTAGGGCACCCTTAGGCTTCGGCTAGGGCATCCCTAGGCTTAGGCTAAGTCTACGGCTCTCCTAGCCTCAGGCTAGGGCACCCCTAGACACTGGCTATGGCACCCCTAGGCTTAGGCTAGGGCAATCCTAGGCTAGACTAAATCTAGGGCTCCCTTGGCCTCAGGCTAGGGCACCCGTAGGCTAAGGCTGGTGCACCCCCAGGCTCAGGCAAGGGCACCCCTAGGCTTAGGCTAGGGCACCCCTAGGCTTAGGCTAGGGCACCCCTAAGCTTAGGCTAGGGCACCCTAGGCGTAGGCTAAGGCTAGGGCTCCCCTAGCCTAAGCCTAGGGCACCCCTAGGCTTAGGGTAGGGCAGCCCTTGGCTTAGGCTCGGGCACCCATAGGCTTAGGCTAAGGCTAGGGGACCCCTAGGCTTAGGCTAAACCACCCCTACGCTTAGGCTAGGGCACCCCTAGGTTTACGCTAGGGCACCCCTAGGCTTAGGCTAAAGCTAGGACTCCCCTATACTTAGGATAGGACACCCCTAGGCTAAGGCTACGGCACCCATAGGTTTAGGCTAGGGCTAGGGGACCCCTAGGCTTAGGCTAAGGCACCCCTAGGCTTAGGCCAGGGCACCCCTAGGCTTAGGCTAGGGCACCCCTAGGCTTTGGCTAGGGCACCCCTAGGCTTAGGCTAGGGCAGCCCTAGGCTTAGGCTAAGGCTAAGGCTCGCCTAGCCTAAGGCAAGGGCACCCCTAGGCTTAGGCTAGAGCACCCGTAGGCTTAGGCAAGGGCACCCTTAGCCTTAGGCTAGGGCACCCCTAGGCTTAGGCTAGGGCACCCCTAGGCTTGGGCAAAGGCTAGGGCTCCCATAGCCTAAGGCTAAGGCACCCCTAGGCTCAGGCTAGGGCACCCTTAGGCTTAGGCTAGGGCATCCCTAGGCTTAGGCTAAGTCTACGGCTCTTCTAGCCTCAGGCTAGGGCACCCCTAGACACTGGCTATGGCACCCCTAGGCTTAGGCTAGGGCAATCCTAGGCTAGACTAAATCTAGGGCTCCCCTGGCCTCAGGCTAGGGCACCCGTAGGCTAAGGCTGGTGCACCCCCAGGCTCAGGCAAGGGCACCCCTAGGCTTAGGCTAGGGCACCCCTAGGCTTAGGCTAGGGCACCCCTAAGCTTAGGGTAGGGCACCCTAGGCGTAGGCTAAGGCTAGGGCTCCCCTAGCCTAAGGCTAGGGCACCCCTAGGCTTAGGGTAGGGCAACACTTGGCTTAGGCTCGGGCACCCATAGGCTTAGGCTAAGGCTAGGGGACCCCTAGGCTTAGGCTAAACCACCCCTACGCTTAGGCTAGGGCACCCCTAGGTTTACGCTAGGGCACCCCTAGGCTTAGGCTAAAGCTAGGACTCCCCTAGGCTTAGGATAGGACACCCCTAGGCTAAGGCTACGGCACCCCTAGGCTTAGGCTAGGGATAGGGGACCCCTAGGCTTAGGCTAGGGCACCCCTAGGCTTGGGCAAAGGCTAGGGCTCCCATAGCCTAAGGCTAAGGCACCCCTAGGCTCAGGCTAGGGCACCCTTAGGCTTAGGCTAGGGCACCCCTAGGCTTAGGCTAAGTCTACGGCTCTCCTAGCCTCAGGCTAGGGCACCCCTAGACACTGGCTATGGCACCCCTAGGCTTAGGCTCGGGAAATTCTAGGCTAGACTAAATCTAGGGCTCCCTTGGCCTCAGGCTAGGGCACCCGTAGGCTAAGGCTGGTGCACCCCCAGGCTCAGGCAAGGGCACCCCTAGGCTTAGGCTAGGGCACCCCTAGGCTTAGGCTAGGGCACCCCTAAGCTTAGGCTAGGGCACCCTAGGCAAAGGCTAAGGCTAGGGCTCCCCTAGCCTAAGGCTAGGGCACCCCTAGGCTTAGGGTAGGGCAGCCCTTTGCTTAGGCTCGGGCACCCATAGGCTTAGGCTAAGGCTAGGGGACCCCTAGGCTTAGGCTAAACCACCCCTACGCTTAGGCTAGGGCACCCCTAGGTTTACGCTAGGGCACCCCTAGGCTTAGGCTAAAGCTAGGACTCCCCTATACTTAGGATAGGACACCCCTAGTCTAAGGCTACGGCACCCATAGGTTTAGGCTAGGGCTAGGGGACCCCTAGGCTTAGGCTAAGGCACCCCTAGGCTTAGGCCAGGGCACCCCTAGGCTTAGGCTAGGGCACCCCTAGGCTTTGGCTAGGGCACCCCTAGGCTTAGGCTAGGGCAGCCCTAGGCTTAGGCTAAGGCTAAGGCTCGCCTAGCCTAAGGCAAGGGCACCCCTAGGCTTAGGCTAGAGCACCCGTAGGCTTAGGCAAGGGCACCCTTAGCCTTAGGCTAGGGCACCCCTAGGCTTAGGCTAGGTCACCCCTAGGCTTAGGCTTAGGCAAGGGCACCCCTAGGCTTAGGCTAAGGCTAGGGCTCCCCTAGTCTAAGGCTAGGGCACCATTAGGCTTAGACTAGGGCACCCCTAGGCTTAGGCTAGGGCTCCCCTAGGCTTAGGCTAGGGTACCCCTAGGCATAGGCTAGGGCACCCCTAGGCTTAGGCTAAGGCTAGGGCTCGCCTAGCCTAAGGCTAGGGCACCCCTAGGCTTAGGCTTGGACAGACCTAGGCTTAGGCTTGGGCACCCCTAGGTATAGGCTAGGGAAGCCCTAGGCTTAGGCTAAAGCTAGGGCTCGCCTAGCCTAAGGCTAGGGGACCCCTAGGCTTATGCTAGGACAGACCTAGGCTTAGGCTAGGGCACACCTAGGCTTAGTCTAGGGCACCCCTAGGCTTAGGCTAGGGCACCCCTAGGCTTAGGCTAGGGCACCCCTAGGCTTAGGCTAGGGCAGTCCAAGGCTTAGGCTAAGGCTAGGGCTCGCCTAGCCTAAGGCTAGGGCACCCCTAGGCTTAGGATACGGCAGACCTAGGCTTAGGCTAGGGCACCCCTAGGCTTTGGCTAGGGCACCCCTAGGCTTAGGCTAGGGCACCCCTAGGCTTAGGCTAAGGCTAGGGCTCCCCTAGCCTAAGGCTAGGGCACTCCTAGGCTTATGCTAGGGCTCCCCTAGGCTTAGGCTAGTGAACCCCTAGCCTAAGGCTAGGGCACCCCTAGGCTTAGGCTAGGGCACACCTAGGCTTTGGCTAGGGCACCCCTAGGCTTAGGCTAAGGCTAGGGCTTCCCTAGCCTAAGGCTAGGTCACCAATATGCTTAGGCTAGGGCACCCCTAGGATTAGGCTAAGGCTAGGGCTCCCCTAGGCTTTGGCTAAGGCACCCCTAGGCTTAGGCTAAGGCTAGGGCTCACCTAGCCTAAGGCTAGGGCACCCCTAGGCTTAGGCTAGCGCACCCCTAGGCTTAGGCCAGGGCACCCCTAGGCTTAGGCTAAGGCTAGGACTTGCCTAGCCTAAGGCTTGGGCACACCTAGGCTTAGGCTAGGACAGACCTAGGCTTAAGCTAGGGCACCCCTAGGCTTAGACTTGGCATCCCTAGGCTTAGGCTTGGGCACCCCTAGGCTTAGGCTGGGCAGCCCTAGGTTTAGGCTAGGGCACCCCTAGGCTTAGGCTAGGGCACCCCTAGGCTTAGGCTAGGACACCCCTAGGCTTAGGCTAGGGCACCCTAGGCTTAGGCTAGGGCAGCCCTAGTCTTAGGCTAGGGCTAGGGATCGCCTAGCCTAAGGCTAGGGCACCCCTTGGCTTAGGCTAGGGCACCACTAGGCTTAGGTTAGGGCACCCCTAGGCTTAGGCTTGGCAACCCTAGGCTTAGACTTGGGCACCCCTAGGCTTAGGCTAGGGCAGCCCTAGGCTTAGGCTAAGGCTAGGGCTCGCCTAGCCTAAGGCTAGGGCACCCCTAGGCTTAGGTTAGGGCACCCGGAGGCTTAGGCTAGGGCAGCCCTAGGCTAGGGCACCCCTAGGCTTAGGCTAGGGCACCCCTAGACTTAGGCTAGGGCACCCCTAGGCTTAGGCTAAGGCTACGGCTCCCGTAGCCTCAGGATACGGCACCCCTAGACTCAGGCTATGGCACCCCTAGGCTTAGGCTAGGGCACCCCTAGGCTTAGGCTGGGGCACCCCTAGGCTTAGGCTAGGGCACCCCTAGGCTTAGGCTAGGGCACCCCTAGGCTTTGACTAGGGCACCACTAGGCTTAGGCTAAGGTTAGGGCTCCCCTAGCTTAAGGCTAGGGCACCCCTAGGCTCAGTCTAGGGCACCCCTAGGCTTAGGCTAGGGCACCCATAGGCTTAGGCTAAGTCTAGGGCTCCCCTCGACAAAGGCTAGGACACCCCTAGGCTTAGGCTAAGTCTAGGGCTCCCCTAGCCTAAGGCTAGGGCACCCCTAGGCTTAGGCTAGGGCACCCCTAGGCTTAGGCTAGGGCACCCCTAGTCTTAGGCTAGGGCACCCCTAGGCTTAGGCTAGGGCAGCCCTAGGCTTAGGCTAAGGCTAGGGCTCGCCTAGCCTAAGGCTAGGGCACCCCTAGGCTTAGGCTAGGGCACCCCTAGGCTTAGGCTAGGGCACCCCTATGCTTAGGCTTGGCACCCCTAGTCTTAGCCTTGGACACCCCTAGGCTTAGGCTAGGGCAGCCCTAGGCTTCGGATAAGGCTAGGGCTTGCCTAGCCTAAGGCTATGGCAGCCCTAGGCTTAGGCTAGGGCACCCCTAGGCTTAGGCTAGGGCACCCCTAGTCTTAGGCTAGGGCACCCCTAGGCTTAGGCTAGGGCACCCCTAGGCTTTTGCTAAGGCTAGGGCTCGCCTAGCCTAAGGCTAGGGCACTCCTAGGCTTAGGCTAGGGAACCCCTAGCCTAAGGCTAGGGCACCCCTAGGCATAGGCTAAGGCACCCCTAGGCTTAGGCTAGGACAGACCTAGGCTTAGGCTTGGGCACCCCTAGGTATAGGCTAGGGTAGCCCTAGGCTTAGGCTAAAGCTAGGGCTCGCCTAGCCTAAGGCTAGGGGACCCCTAGGCTTAGGCTAGGACAGACCTAGGCTTAGGCTAGGGCACCCCAAGACTTAGTCTAGGGCACCCCTAGGCTTAGACTAGGGCACCCCTAGGCTTAGGCTAGGGCACCCCTAGGCTTAGGCTAGGGCAGTCCAAGGATTAGGCTAAGGCTAGGGCTCACCTAGCCTAAGGCTAGGGCACCCCTAGGCTTAGGATACGGCAGACCTAGGCTTAGGCTAGGGTACCCCTAGGCTTTGGCTAGGGCACCCCTAGGCTTAGGCTAGGGCACCCCTAGGCTTAGGCTAAGGCTAGGGCTCCCCTAGCCTAAGGCTAGGGCACTCCTAGGCTTATGCTAGGGCACCCCTAGGCTTAGGCTAGTGAACCCCTAGCCTAAGGCTAGGGCACCCCTAGTCTTAGGCTAGGGCACACCTAGGCTTAGGCTAGGGCACCCCTAGGCTTAGGCTAAGGCTAGGGCTTCCTTAGCCTAAGGCTAGGTCACCACTAGGCTTAGGCTAGGGCACCCCTAGGCTTAGGCTAAGGCTAGGGCACCCCTAGGCTTAGGCTAAGTCTAGGGCTCCCCTAGCCTAAGGCTAGGGCACCCCTAGGCTTAGGCTAGGGCACCCCTAGGCTTAGGCTGGGCAGCCCTAGGTTTAGGCTAGGGCACCCCTAGGCTTAGGCTAGGGCACCCCTAGGCTTAGGCTAGGACACCCCTAGGCTTAGGCTAGGGCACCCTAGGCTTAGGCTAGGGCAGCCCTAGTCTTAGGCTAGGGCTAGGGATCGCCTAGCCTAAGGCTAGGGCACCCCTTGGCTTAGGCTAGGGCACCACTAGGCTTAGGTTAGGGCACCCCTAGGCTTAGGCTTGGCAACCCTAGGCTTAGACTTGGGCACCCCTAGGCTTAGGCTAGGGCAGCCCTAGGCTTAGGCTAAGGCTAGGGCTCGCCTAGCCTAAGGCTAGGGCACCCCTAGGCTTAGGTTAGGGCACCCGGAGGCTTAGGCTAGGGCAGCCCTAGGCTAGGGCACCCCTAGGCTTAGGCTAGGGCACCCCTAGACTTAGGCTAGGGCACCCCTAGGCTTAGGCTAAGGCTACGGCTCCCGTAGCCTCAGGATACGGCACCCCTAGACTCAGGCTATGGCACCCCTAGGCTTAGGCTAGGGCACCCCTAGGCTTAGGCTGGGGCACCCCTAGGCTTAGGCTAGGGCACCCCTAGGCTTAGGCTAGGGCACCCCTAGGCTTTGACTAGGGCACCACTAGGCTTAGGCTAAGGTTAGGGCTCCCCTAGCTTAAGGCTAGGGCACCCCTAGGCTCAGTCTAGGGCACCCCTAGGCTTAGGCTAGGGCACCCATAGGCTTAGGCTAAGTCTAGGGCTCCCCTCGACAAAGGCTAGGACACCCCTAGGCTTAGGCTAAGTCTAGGGCTCCCCTAGCCTAAGGCTAGGGCACCCCTAGGCTTAGGCTAGGGCACCCCTAGGCTTAGGCTAGGGCACCCCTAGTCTTAGGCTAGGGCACCCCTAGGCTTAGGCTAGGGCAGCCCTAGGCTTAGGCTAAGGCTAGGGCTCGCCTAGCCTAAGGCTAGGGCACCCCTAGGCTTAGGCTAGGGCACCCCTAGGCTTAGGCTAGGGCACCCCTATGCTTAGGCTTGGCACCCCTAGTCTTAGCCTTGGACACCCCTAGGCTTAGGCTAGGGCAGCCCTAGGCTTCGGATAAGGCTAGGGCTTGCCTAGCCTAAGGCTATGGCAGCCCTAGGCTTAGGCTAGGGCACCCCTAGGCTTAGGCTAGGGCACCCCTAGTCTTAGGCTAGGGCACCCCTAGGCTTAGGCTAGGGCACCCCTAGGCTTTTGCTAAGGCTAGGGCTCGCCTAGCCTAAGGCTAGGGCACTCCTAGGCTTAGGCTAGGGAACCCCTAGCCTAAGGCTAGGGCACCCCTAGGCATAGGCTAAGGCACCCCTAGGCTTAGGCTAGGACAGACCTAGGCTTAGGCTTGGGCACCCCTAGGTATAGGCTAGGGTAGCCCTAGGCTTAGGCTAAAGCTAGGGCTCGCCTAGCCTAAGGCTAGGGGACCCCTAGGCTTAGGCTAGGACAGACCTAGGCTTAGGCTAGGGCACCCCAAGACTTAGTCTAGGGCACCCCTAGGCTTAGACTAGGGCACCCCTAGGCTTAGGCTAGGGCACCCCTAGGCTTAGGCTAGGGCAGTCCAAGGATTAGGCTAAGGCTAGGGCTCACCTAGCCTAAGGCTAGGGCACCCCTAGGCTTAGGATACGGCAGACCTAGGCTTAGGCTAGGGTACCCCTAGGCTTTGGCTAGGGCACCCCTAGGCTTAGGCTAGGGCACCCCTAGGCTTAGGCTAAGGCTAGGGCTCCCCTAGCCTAAGGCTAGGGCACTCCTAGGCTTATGCTAGGGCACCCCTAGGCTTAGGCTAGTGAACCCCTAGCCTAAGGCTAGGGCACCCCTAGTCTTAGGCTAGGGCACACCTAGGCTTAGGCTAGGGCACCCCTAGGCTTAGGCTAAGGCTAGGGCTTCCTTAGCCTAAGGCTAGGTCACCACTAGGCTTAGGCTAGGGCACCCCTAGGCTTAGGCTAAGGCTAGGGCACCCCTAGGCTTAGGCTAAGTCTAGGGCTCCCCTAGCCTAAGGCTAGGGCACCCCTAGGCTTAGGCTAGGGCACCCCTAGGCTTAGGCTAGGGCACCCCTAGGCTTAGGCTTGGCAACCCTAGGCTTAGGCTTGGGCACCCCTAGGCTTAGTCTAGGGCAGCCCTAGGCTTAGGCTAAGGCTATGGCTCGCCTAGCCTAAGGCTAGGGCAGCCCTAGGCTTAGGCGAGGGCACCCCTAGGCTTAGGCTAAGGCAGCCCTAGGCTTAGGCTAGGGCACCCCTAGGCTTAGGCTTGGGCACCCTTAGGCTTTGGCTAAGGCACCCCTAGGCTTAGGCTAAGGCTAGGGCTCACCTAGCCTAAGGCTAGGGCACCCCTAGGATTAGACTAGGGCACCCGTAGGCTTAGGCTAGGGAACCCCTAGCCTAAGGCTAGGGCAACCCCCAGGCTTAGGCTAGCGCACCCCTAGGCTTAGGCCAGGGCAACCCTAGGCTTAGGCTAAGGCTAGGACTCGCCTAGCCTAAGGCTTGGGCACACCTAGGCTTAGGCTAGGACAGACCTAGGCTTAAGCTAGGGCACCCCTAGGCTTAGACTTGGCACCCCTAGGCTTAGGCTTGGGCACCCCTAGGCTTAGTCTGGGCAGCCCTAGGTTTAGGATAGGGCACCCCTAGGCTTAGGCTAGGGCACCCCTAGGCTTAGGCTAGGGCACCCCTAGGCTTAGGCTAGGGCACCCCTAGGCTTAGGCTAGGGCAGCCCTAGTCTTAGGCTAGGGCTAGGGCTCGCCTAGCCTAAGGCTAGGGCACCCCTCAGCTTAGGCTAGGGCACCACTCGGCTTAGGCTAGGGCACCCCTAGGCTTAGGCTTGGCAACCCTAGGCTTAGACTTGGGCACCCCTAGGCTTAGGCTAGGGCAGCCGTAGGCTTAGGCTAAGGCTAGGGCTCGCCTAGCCTAAGGCTAGGGCACCCCTAGGCTTAGGTTAGGGCACCCAGAGGCTTAGGCTAGGGCAGCCCTAGGCTAGGGCACCCCTAGGCTTAGGCTAGGGCACCCCTAGACTTAGGCTAGGGCACCCCTAGACTTAGGCTAGGGCACCCCTAGGCTTAGGCTAAGGCTACGGCTCCCGTAGCCTCAGGCTACGGCACCCCTAGACTCAGGCTATGGCACCCCTAGGCTTAGGCTAGGGCTATTCTAGGTTAGACTAACGCTAGGGCTCCCCTATCCTCAGGCTAGGGCACCCGTATGCTCAGGCTAGTGTACCCCTAGGCTTAGGCTAGGGCACCCCTATGGTTAGGCTAAGGCACCCCTAGGCTTATGCTAGGGCACCCCTAAGCTTAAGCTTAGGCTAGGGCTCCCCTAGCCTAAGGCTAGGGCACCCCTAGGCTTAGGCTAGGGCACCCCTAGGCTTAGGCTGGGGCACCCCTAGGCTTAGGCTAGGGCACCCCTAGGCTTAGGCTAGGGCACCCCGAGGCTTCGACTAGGGCACCACTAGGCTTATGCTAAGGTTAGGGCTCCCCTAGCTTAAGGCTAGGGCACCCCTAGGCTCAGTCTAGGGCACCACTAGGCTTAGGCTAGGGCACCCATAGGCTTAGGCTAAGTCTAGGGCTCCCCTCGACAAAGGCTAGGACACCCCTAGGCTTAGGCTAGGGCACCCCTAGGCCTAGGCTAGGGCACCCCTAGGCTTAGGCTAGGGCACCCCTAGGCTTAGTCTAGGGCACCCCTAGTCTTTGGCTAGGGCACCCCTAGGCTTAGGTTAAGGCTACGGCTCCACTAGCCTCAGGCTAGGGCACCCCTAGGCTTAGTCTAGGGCACCCCTAGGCTTAGGCTAGGGCAGCCCTAGGCTTAGGCTAAGGCTAGGGCTCGCCTAGCCTAAGGCTAGGGCACCCCTAGGTTTAGGCTAGGACAGACCTAGGCTTAGGCTAGGGCACCCCTAGGCTTAAGCTTGGCACTCCTAGGCTTAGGCTAGGGCAGCCATAGGCTTAGGCTAAGGCTAGGGCTCCCCTAGCCTAAGGCCTGGGCACCCATAGTCTTAGGATAGGGCACCCCTAGGCTTTGGCTAGGGCACCCCTAGGCTTAGGCTAGCGCATCCCTAGGCTTAGGCTAAGGCTAGGGATTCCCTAGCCTAAGGCTAGGGCACCCCTAGGCTTAGGCTAGGGCAACCCTAGACTTAGACTAGGGCACCCCTAGGCTTAGGCTTGGCACCCCTACGCTTAGGCTTGGGCACACCTAGGCTTAGGCTAGGGCAGCCCTAGGCTTAGGCTAAGGCTAGGGCTCGCCTAGCCTAAGGCTAAGGCACCCCTAGGCTTAGGTTAGGGCACCCCTAGGCTTAGGCTTGGCACCCCTAGGCTTAGGCTAGGGCACCCCTAGGCTTAGGCTAGGGCACCCCTAGGCTTAGGCTAAGGCAGCCCTAGGCTTAGGCTAGGGTACACCTAGGCTTAGGCTAGGGCACCCCTAGGCTTAGGCTAAGGCACCTCTAGGCTTAGGCTTGGGCACCCATAGTCTTAGGCTAGGGCACCCCTAGGCTTAGGCTAGGGCACTCCTAGGCTTAGGCTAGGGCACCCCTAGGCTTAGGCTAAGGCTAGGGCTCGACTAGCCTAAGGCTAGGGCACCCCTAGGCTTAGGCTAGGGCAGCCCTAGGCTTAGGCTATGGCACCCCTAGGCTTAGGCTTGGGCACCCTTAGGCTTAGGCTAGGGCAGCCCTAGGCTAAGGCAAATGCTAGGGCTCGCCTAGCCTAAGGCTAGGGCACCCCTAGGCTTAGGTTAGGACAGACCAATTCTTAGGCTAGGGCACCCCTAGGCTTAGGCTTGGGCACCCCTATTCTTAGGCTAGGGCAGCCCTAGGCTTAGGCTAGGGTACCCCTAGGCTTAGGCTAGGGCACCCCTTGACTTAGGCTAGGGCACCCCTAGGCTTAGGCTAAGGCTAGGGCTCACCTAGCCTAAGGCTAGGGCACCCCTAGGCTTAGTCTAGGGCACCCCTAGGATTAGGCTAGTGAACCCCTAGCCTAAGGCTAGGGCACCCCTAGGTTCAGGCTAGGGCCCCCCTGGGCTTAGGCTAAGGCTAGGGCTCCCCTAGCCTAAGGCAAGGGCACCCCTAGGCTTAGGCTAGGGCACCCCTAGGCTTAGGCTAGGGCACTCCTAGGCTTAGGCTAAGGTTAGGGCACCCGTAGGCTTAGGCTAAGGCTAGGGCTCCCCTAGCCTAAGGCTAGGGCACCCCTAGGCTTAGGCTAGGGCACCCCTAGGCTTAGGCTAGGGCACCCGTAGGCTTATTCTAAGGCTAGGGCTACCCTAGCCTAAGGCTAGGGCACCCCTAGGCTTAGGCTCGGGCACCCCTAGGATTAGGCTAAGGCTAGGCCTCCCCTAGCCTAAGGCTAGGGCACCCCTTGGCTTACGCTGGGGAACCCCTAGGCTTAGGAAAAGGCTAGGGCTCCCATAGCCTAAGGCTAGGGCACCCCTAGGCTTAGGCTAGGGAACCCCTAGGCTTTAGCTAGGGCTCCCCTAGGCTTAGGATAAGGCTATGGCTCCCCTAGCCTCAGGATAATGCACCCCTAGACTCAGGCTATGACTCCCCCATTCTTAGTCTAGGGCAATCCTAGGCTAGACTAACGCTAGGGATCACCTATCCTCAGGCTAGGGCACCCGTAGGCTCAGGCTAGGGCACCCCTAGGCTCAGCTTATGGCACCCCTATGCTTAGGCTAGGGCAATCCTAGGCTAGACTAAGGCTAGGGCTCCCCTCGCCTAAGGCTACGGCACCCCTAGGCTCAGGCTAGGGCACCCCTAGGCTTAGGCTAGGGCACCCCTAGGCTTAGGCTCGGGCACCCCTAGGATTAGGCTAAGGCTAGTGCTACCCTAGCCTAAGGCTAGGGCACCCCTAGGCTTAGGCTAGGAAAGACCTAGGCTTAGGCTAGGGCACCCCTAGGCTTAAGCTTGGCACTCCTAGGCTTAGCCTAGGGCAGCCATAGGCTTAGGCTAAGGCTAGGGCTACCCTAGACTAAGGCCTGGGCACCCCTAGTCTTAGGATAGGGCACCCCTAGGCTTAGGCTAGGGCACCCCTAGGCTTAGGCTAGCGCACCCCTAGGCTTAGGCTAAGGCTAGGGATTCCCTAGCCTAAGGCTAGGGCACCCCTAGGCTTAGGCTAGGGCACACCTAGACTTAGACTAGGGCACCCCTAGGCTTAGGCTTGGCACCCCTAGGCTTAGGCTTGGGCACACCTAGGCTTAGGCTAGGGCAGCCCTAGGCTTAGGCTAAGGCTAGGGCTCGCCTAGCCTAAGGCTAGGGCACCCCTAGGCTTAGGCTAGGGCACCCCTAGGCTTAGGCTAAGGCAGCCCTAGGCTTAGGCTAGGGTACACCTAGGCTTAGGCTAGGGCACCCCTAGGCTTAGGCTAAGGCACCACAAGGCTTAGGCTAACGCTAGGGCTCACCTAGCCTAAGGCTAGGGCACCCCTAGGCTTAGACTAGGGCACCACTAGGCTTAGGCTAGGGAACCCCTAGCCTAAGGCTAGGGCACTCCTAGGCTTAGGCTAGCGCACCCCTAGGCTTAGGCTAGGGCACCCTTAGGCTTAGGCTAAGACTAGGGCTCGCCTAGCCTAAGGCTTGGGCACCCCTAGGCTTAGGCTAGGACAGACCTAGGCTTAAGCTAGGGCACCCCTAGGCTTAGGCTTGGCACCCCTAGGCTTAGGCTTGGGCACCCATAGTCTTAGGCTAGGGCACCCCTAGGCTTAGGCTAGGGCACCCCTAGGCTTAGGCTAGGGCACTCCTAGGCTTAGGCTAAGGCTAGGGCTCGACTAGCCTAAGGCTAGGGCACCCCTAGGCTTAGGCTAGGGCAGCCCTAGGCTTAGGCTATGGCACCCCTAGGCTTAGGCTTGGGCACCCCTAGGCTTAGGCTATGGCACCCCTAGGCTTAGGCTCGGGCACCCCTAGGATTAGGCTAAGGCTAGGCCTCCCCTAGCCTAAGACTAGGGCACCCCTTGGCTTACGCTGGGGAACCCCTAGGCTTAGGAAAAGGCTAGGGCTCCCATAGCCTAAGGCTAGGGCACCCCTAGGCTTAGGCTAGGGAACCCCTAGGCTTTAGCTAGGGCTCCCCTAGGCTTAGGATAAGGCTATGGCTCCCCTAGCCTCAGGATAGTGCACCCCTAGACTCAGGCTATGACTCCCCCATTCTTAGGCTAGGGCAATCCTAGGCTAGACTAACGCTAGGGCTCACCTATCCTCAGGCTAGGGCACCCGTAGGCTCAGGCTAGGGCACCCCTAGGCTCAGCTTATGGCACCCCTATGCTTAGGCTAGGGCAATCCTAGGCTAGACTAAGGCTAGGGCTCCCCTCGCCTAAGGCTACGGCACCCCTAGGCTCAGGCTAGGGCACCCCTAGGCTTAGGCTCGGGCACCCCTAGGATTAGGCTAAGACTAGTGCTCCCCTAGCCTAGGCTAGGGCACCCCTAGGCTTAGGCTAGGAATGACCTAGGCTTAGGCTAGGGCACCCCTAGGCTTAAGCTTTCACTCCTAGGCTTAGGCTAGGGCAGCCATAGGCTTAGGCTACGGCTAGGGCTCCCCTAGCCTAAGGCCTGGGCACCCCTAGTCTTAGGATAGGGCACCCCTAGCCTAAGTCTAGGGCACCCCTAGGCTTAGGTTAGGGCACCCTAGGCTTAGGCTGGGGTACCCTTAGGCTTAAGCTACGGCACCCGTAGGCTTAGGCTAAGGCTAGGGCTCCTTTAGCCTAAGGCTAGGGCACACCTAAGCTTAGGCTAGGGCAACCCTAGGCTCAGGCTAGGGCACCCCTAGGCGTAGACTAGGGTACCCCTAGCCTTTGGAAAAGGTTAGGGGTCACCTAGCCTAAGGCTAGGGCACCCCTTGGCTTAGGCTAGGGCACCCCTAGGCTAAGGCTAGGGCACCCCTGAGTTTTAGCTAGGGCTCCCCTAGGCTTAGGCAAAGGCTACGGCTCCCCTAGCCTCAGGCTACTGCACCCCTATACTCAGGCTATTACACCCCTAGGCTTAGGCTAGGGCAATACTAGGCTAGACTAACGCTAGGGCTCCACTATCCTCAGGCTAGGGCACCTGTAGGCTTAGGCTAGGGCACCCCTAGGCTCAGGCTAGGGCACCCTAGGCTTAGGCTAGGGCACCCCTAGGCTTAGGCTAAGGCTAGGGCTCCCCTAGCCTGAGGCTAGAGCACCCCTAGGCTTAGGCTAGGGCAATCCTAGGCTAGACTAACGCTAGGACTCCCGTATCCTCAGGCTAGGGCTCCCCTAGCCTCAAGCTAGCTCACCCCTAGGCTTAGGTTAGGGCACCCCTAGGCTTAGGCTAAGGCTAGGGCTCCTCTAGCCTAAGGCTAGAGCACTCCTAGGCTTAGGCTAGGGCACACCTAGGCTTAGGTTAAGGCTAGGGATCCCCTAGCCTAAGGCTAGGGCCCCCCTAGGCTTAGGCCAGGGCACCCCTAGGCTTAGGCCAGGGCACCCCTAGGCTAAGGCTCCGGCACCCCGAGGGTTAGGCTAAGGCTAGGGCTCCCCTAGCCTAAGGCTAGGGCACCCTAGGCTTAGGGTTGGGCACCCATAGGCTTAGGATAGCGCACCCCTAGGCTTAGGCTAAGGCTAGGGGACTCCTAGGCTTAGGCTACGGCACCCCTAGGCTTATGCTAGGGCACCCCTAGGCTTAGGCGAAGGCACCCCTAGGCTTAGGCTAGGGCACCCCTAGGCTTAGGCTAAGGCTAGGTCACCCCTAGGCTTAGGATGAGGTACCACTAGGCTTAGGCTAGGGCAACAATAGGCTTAGGCTAGGGCACCCCTTGGCTTAGGCTGGGCACCCCTAGGCTGAGGCTAGGGCACCCCTATGCTGAGGCTAGGGCACCCCTAGGCTTATTCTAAGGCTAGGGCTACCATAGCCTAAGGCTAGGGCACCCATAGGCTTAGGCTAGGGCATCCCTAGGCTTAGGCTAAGGCTAGGGTTCCCCTAGCCTAAGGCTAGGGCACCCCTAGGCTTAGGCTAGGGCACCCCAAGGCTTAGGCTAAGGCACCCCTAGGCTTACGCTAAGGTTAGGGCTCCCCTAACCTAAGGCTAGGGCACCTCTAGGCTTAGGCTAGGGCACCCCTAGGCTTTGGCAAGGGCAACCCTAGGCTTCGGCTAGGGCACCCCTAGGCTTAGGCTAGGGCACCCCAAGGCTGAGGCTAGGGCACCCCTAAGCTGAGGCTAGGGCACCCCTAGGCTTAGGCTAAAGCTAGGGCTACCCTAGCCTAAGGCTAGGGCACCTCTAAGCTTAGGCTAGGGCACCCCTAGGCTTAGGATAGGGCACCACTAGGCTTAGGTTTTGGCTAGGTCACCCGTAGGCTTAGGGTAGGGCACCCCAAGGCTTAGGCTAAGGCACCCCTAGGCTTACCCTAAGGTTAGGGCTCCCCTTGCCTAAGGCTAGGGCACCTCTAGGCTTAGGCTAGGGCACAACTAGGCTTTGGCTAGGGCACCCCTAGGCTTAGGCTAGGGCACTCCTAGGCTTAGGCTAGGGCAGCCCGAGGCTTGGGTTAGGGCACCCCTATCCTTAGGCTAGGGCAGCCCTAGGCTTAGGCTAGGGCACCCCTAGGCTTAGGCTAGGGCACCCCTAGTCTTAGGATAAGGTTAGGGCTCCCCTAGCCTAAGTCTAGGGCACCCCTAGGCTTAGGCTTCAGCACCCCTAGGCTTAGGCTAGGGCACTCCTAGGCTTAGGCCTGGGCAGCCCTACGCTTAGGCTAGGGCAGCCCTAGGCTTAGGCTAAGTCTATGGCTCCCTTAGCCTAAGGCTTGGGCACCCATAGGATTGGGCTAGGGCACCTTTAGGCTTAGGCTAGGGCACCCCTAGGATTAGGCTAAGGCTAGGGCTCCCCGAGCCTAAGGCTAGGGCACCCCTCGGCTTAGGCTAGGGCACTCCTAGGCTTAGGCTAGGGCACCCGTAGGCTTAGGCTAGGGCACCCCTAGGCTTAGGCTAGGGCACCCCTAGGCTTAGGCTAATGCTTGGGCTCCCTTAGTCTAAGGCTAGGGCACCCTTAGGCTTAGACTAGGGCACCCCTAATCTTAGGCTAGGGCACCCCTAGGCTTAGGCTACGACACCACTAGGCTTAGGCTACGGCACCCCTAGGCTTAGGCTAAGGCTAGGGCTCCCATAGCCTAAGGCTAGGGCTCCCCTAGGCTTAGGTTAGGGCACCCTTAGGCTTAGGCTAGGGCACCCCTAGGCTTAGGCTAGTGCACCCCTATGCTTAGGCTAAGGCTAGGGCTTCCCTAGCCTAAGGCTAGGGCACCCCTAGGCTTAGGCTAGGGCACCCCTAGGGTTAGGCTAGGGCACCCCTAGGCTTAGGTATGTAACCCCTAGGCTTAGGTTAGGGCACCCCTATGCTTAGGCTAGGCACCCCTAGGCTTAGGCTAGGGCACCCCTAGGCTTAGGCTAGGGCACCCCTAGGCTTAGGCTAGGGCACCCCCAGGCTTCGGCTAAGGCGAGGACTCCCCTAGCCTAAGGATAGGGCACGCCTAGGCTTAGGCTAAGGCTAGGGCTCCCCTAGCCTAAGGCTAGGGCACCCGTAACCTTAGGCTAGGGCACCCCTAGGTTTAGGCTAGGGCGCCCCTAGGCTTAGGCTAAGGCTAGGGTTCCCTGACCTAAGGTTAGGGCACCCCTAGGCTAAGGCTAGGGCACCTCTAGGCTTAGGCTGGGGCACGCCTAGGCATAGGCTAAGGCTACGGCTCCCCTAGTCAGGCTGGGTCACCCCTAGACTCAGGCTATGGCACCCTATGCTTAGGCTAGGGCAATCCTAGGCTAGACTAAGGCTAGGGCTCCCCTAGCCTCAGGCTAGGGCACACGTATGCTCAGGCTAGGGAACCCCTAGCCTATGGCTAGGGCACCCCTAGGCTTAGGCTAGGGCACCCCTAGGCTTAGGCTAGGGCACCCCTAGACTTAGGCTAAGGCAACAGCACCCCTAGCCTCAGGCTAGGGCACCCCTAAACTCAGGCTAGGGCACCCGTAGGCTCAGGCTAGGGCAATCTTAGGCTTAGGCTAATGCTAGGGCTCCCCTAGGCTCAGTCTAGGGCACCCCTAGGCTTAGACTAGGGCACCCCTAGGCTTAGGAAAAGGTTAGGGCTCCCCTAGCCTAAGGCTAGGGAACCCCTAGTCTTAGGCTAGGGCACCCCTAGGCTTAGGCTAGGGCACCCCTAGGCTTAAGCTAGGGCTCCCGTAGGCTTAGGCTAAGGCTACGGCTCCCCTTGCCTCAGGCTAGTGCACCCCTAGACTAAGGCTATGGCACCCCTAAGCTTAGCTAGGGCACCCCTAGGCTTAGGCTAGGGCACCCCTAGGCTTAGGCACCGGCACCCCGAGGGTTAGGCGAAGGCACCCCTAGGCTTAGGCTAGGGCACCCCTAGGCTTAGGCTAAGGATAGGTCATCACTAGGCTTAGGATGAGGTACCACTAGGCTTAGGCTAGGGCAACAATAGGCTTAGGCTAGGGCACCACTTGGCTTAGGCTGGGCACCCCTAGGCTGAAGCTAGTGCACCCCTAAGCTGAGGCTAGGGCACCCCTAGGCTTATTCTAAGGCTAGGGCTACCATAGACTAAGGCTAGGGCACCCATAGGCTTAGGCTAGGGCATCCCTAGGCTTAGGCTAAGGCTAGGGTTCCCCTAGCCTAAGGCTAGGGCACCCCTAGGCTTAGGCTAGGGCACCCCAAGGCTTAGGCTAAGGCACCCCTAGGCTTACGCTAAGGTTAGGGCTCCCCTAACCTAAGGTTAGGGCACCTCTAGGCTTAGGCTAGGGCACCCCTAGGCTTTGGCAAGGGCAACCCTAGGCTTAGGCTAGGGCACCCCTAGGCTTAGGCTAGGGCACCCCAAGGCTGAGGCTAGGGCACCCCTAAGCTGAGGCTAGGGCACCCCTAGGCTTAGGCTAAAGCTAGGGCTACCCTAGCCTAAGGCTAGGGCACCTCTAAGCTTAGGCTAGGGCACCCCTAGGCTTAGGCTTGGGCACCCCTAGGCTTAGGCTAGGGCACTCCTAGGCTTAGGCTAGGGCAGCCCGAGGCTTGGGTTAGGGCACCCCTATCCTTAGGCTAGGGCAGCCCTAGGCTTAGGCTAGGGCACCCCTAGGCTTAGGCTAGGGCACCCCTAGGCTTAGGCTAGGGCACCCCTAGACTTAGGCTAAGGCAACAGCACCCCTAGCCTCAGGCTAGGGCACCCCTAAACTCAGGCTAGGGCACCCGTAGGCTCAGGCTAGGGCAATCTTAGGCTTAGGCTAATGCTAGGGCTCCCCTAGGCTCAGTCTAGGGCACCCCTAGGCTTAGACTAGGGCACCCCTAGGCTTAGGAAAAGGTTAGGGCTCCCCTAGCCTAAGGCTAGGGAACCCCTAGTCTTAGGCTAGGGCACCCCTAGGCTTAGGCTAGGGCACCCCTAGGCTTAAGCTAGGGCTCCCGTAGGCTTAGGCTAAGGCTACGGCTCCCCTTGCCTCAGGCTAGTGCACCCCTAGACTAAGGCTATGGCACCCCTAAGCTTAGCTAGGGCACCCCTAGGCTTAGGCTAGGGCACCCCTAGGCTTAGGCACCGGCACCCCGAGGGTTAGGCGAAGGCACCCCTAGGCTTAGGCTAGGGCACCCCTAGGCTTAGGCTAAGGATAGGTCATCACTAGGCTTAGGATGAGGTACCACTAGGCTTAGGCTAGGGCAACAATAGGCTTAGGCTAGGGCACCACTTGGCTTAGGCTGGGCACCCCTAGGCTGAAGCTAGTGCACCCCTAAGCTGAGGCTAGGGCACCCCTAGGCTTATTCTAAGGCTAGGGCTACCATAGACTAAGGCTAGGGCACCCATAGGCTTAGGCTAGGGCATCCCTAGGCTTAGGCTAAGGCTAGGGTTCCCCTAGCCTAAGGCTAGGGCACCCCTAGGCTTAGGCTAGGGCACCCCAAGGCTTAGGCTAAGGCACCCCTAGGCTTACGCTAAGGTTAGGGCTCCCCTAACCTAAGGTTAGGGCACCTCTAGGCTTAGGCTAGGGCACCCCTAGGCTTTGGCAAGGGCAACCCTAGGCTTAGGCTAGGGCACCCCTAGGCTTAGGCTAGGGCACCCCAAGGCTGAGGCTAGGGCACCCCTAAGCTGAGGCTAGGGCACCCCTAGGCTTAGGCTAAAGCTAGGGCTACCCTAGCCTAAGGCTAGGGCACCTCTAAGCTTAGGCTAGGGCACCCCTAGGCTTAGGCTTGGGCACCCCTAGGCTTAGGCTAGGGCACTCCTAGGCTTAGGCTAGGGCAGCCCGAGGCTTGGGTTAGGTCACCCCTATCCTTAGGCTAGGGCAGCCCTAGGCTTAGGCTAGGGCACCCCTAGGCTTAGGCTAGGGCACCCATAGGCTTAGGCTAAGGCTTGGGCTCCCTTAGTCTAAGGCTAGGGCACCCTTAGGCTTAGACTAGGGCACCCCTAGGCTTAGGCTAGGGCACCCCTAGGCTTAGGCTACGACACCACTAGGCTTAGGCTAGGGCACCCCTAGGCTTAGGCTAAGGCTAGGGCTCCCATAGCCTAAGGCTAGGGCTCCCCTAGGCTTAGGTTAGGGCACCCTTAGGCTTAGGCTAAGGCACCCCTAGGCTTAGGCTATTGCACCCCTATGCTTAGGCTAAGGCTAGGGCTTCCCTAGCCTAAGGCTAGGGCACACCTAGGCTTAGGCTAGGGCACTCCTAGGCTTAGGCTAGGGCACCCCTAGGCTTAGTTATGGAACCCCTAGGCTTAGGTTAGGGCACCCCTATGCTTAGGCTAGGCACCCATAGGCTTAGGCTAGGGCACCCCTAGGCTTAGGCTAGGGCAGCCCTAGGCTTAGGCTAGGGCACCCCTAGGCTTCGGCTAAGGCGAGGACTCCCCTATCCTAAGAGTAGGGCACGCCTAGGCTTAGGCTAGGGCGCCCCTAGGCTTAGGCTAAGGCTAGGGTTCCCTGGCCTAAGGCTAGGGCACCCCTAGGCTAAGGCTAGGGCACCCCGAGGCTTAGGCTGGGGCACGCCTAGGCTTAGGCTAAGGCTACGGCTCCCCTAGTCAGGCTGGGTCACCCCTAGACTCAGGCTATGGCACCCTATGCTTAGGCTAGGGCAATCCTAGGCTAGACTAAGGCTAGGGATCCCCTAGCCTCAGGCTAGGGCACCCGTATGCTCAGGCTAGGGCACCCCTAGGCTTAGGCTAGGGTACCCCTAAGCTTAGGCTAGGGCACCCCTAGACTTAGGCTAAGGCAACGGCTCCCCTAGCCTCAGGCTAGGGCACCCCTAAACTCAGGCTAGGGCACCCCTAAGCTTAGGCTAGGGCAATCCTAGGCTTAGGCTAACGCTAGGGCTCCCCTATCCTCAGGCTAGGGCACCCGTAGGCTCAGGCTAGGGCACCCCTAGGCTCAGCCTATGGCACCCCTAGCTTAGGCTAGGGCAATCCTAGGCTAGACTAAGGCTAGGGCTCCCCTCGCCTAAGGCTTCGGCACCCCTAGGCTCAGGCTAGGGCACCCCTAGGCTTAGGCTAGGGCACCCCTAGGCTTAGGCTCGGGCACCCCTAGGATTAGGCTAAGACAGACCTAGGCTTAGGCTAGGGCACCCCTAGGCTTAAGCTTGGCACTCCTAGGCTTAGGCTAGGGCAGCCATAGGCTTAGGCTAAGGCTAGGGCTCCCCTAGCCTAAGGCCTGGGCACCCCGAGTCTTAGGATAGGGCACCCCTAGGCTTAGGCTAGGGCACCCCTAGGCTTAGGCTAGCGCACCCCTAGGCTTAGGCTAAGGCTAGGGATTCCCTAGCCTAAGGCTAGGGCACCCCTAGGCTTAGGCTAGGGCACCCCTAGACTTAGACTAGGGCACCCCTAGGCTTAGGCTTGGCACCCATAGGCTTAGGCTTGGGCACACCTAGGCTTAGGCTAGGGCAGCCCTAGGCTTAGGCTAACGCTAGGGCTCACCTAGCCTAAGGCTAGGGCACCCCTAGGCTTAGACTAGGGCACCACTAGGCTTAGGCTAGGGAACCCCTAGCCTAAGGCTAGGGCACTCCTAGGCTTAGGCTAGCGCACCCCTAGGCTTAGGCTAGGGCACCCCTAGGCTTAGGCTAAGGCTAGGGCTCGCCTAGCCTAAGGCTTGGGCACCCCTAGGCTTAGGCTAGGACAGACCTAGGCTTAAGCTAGGGCACCCCTAGGCTTAGGCTTGGCACCCCTAGGCTTAGGCTTGGGCACCCATAGTCTTAGGCTACGGCACCCCTAGGCTTAGGCTAGGGCACCCCTAGGCTTAGGCTAGGGCACTCCTAGGCTTATGCTAAGGCTAGGGCTCGACTAGCCTAAGGCTAGGGCACCCCTAGGCTTAGGCTAGGGCAGCCCTAGGCTTAGGCTATGGCACCCCTAGGCTTAGGCTTGGGCACCCCTAGGCTTAGGCTAGGGCAACCCTAGGCTTAGGCAAAGGCTAGGGCTCGCCTAGCCTAAGGCTAGGGCACCCCTAGGCTTAGGCTAGGACAGACCTAGGCTTTGGCTAGGGCACCCCTAGGCTTAGGCTTGGGCACCCCTATTCTTAGGCTAGGGCAGCCCTAGGCTTACGCTAAGGCTAGGGCTCGCCTAGCCTAAGGCTAAGGCACCCCTATGCTTAGGTTAAGGAACCCCTAGGCTTAGGCTAGGGCACCTCTAGGCTTAGGCTCGGGCACCCCTAGGATTAGGCTAAGGCTAGTGCTCCCCTAGCCTAAGGCTAGGGCACCCCTAGGCTTAGGCTAGGACAAACCTAAGCTTAGGCTAGGGCACCCCTAGGCTTAAGCTTGGCACTCCTAGGCTTAGGCTAGGGCAGCCATAGGCTTAGGCTAAGGCTAGGGCTCCCCTAGCCTAAGGCCTGGGCACCCCTAGTCTTAGGATAGGGCACCCCTAGGCTTAGGCTAGGGCACGCCTAGGCTTAGGCTAGCGCACCCCTAGGCTTAGGCTAAGGCTAGGGATTCCCTAGCCTAAGGCTAGGGCACCCCTAGGCTTACGCTAGGGCACCCCTAGACTTAGACTAGGGCACCCCTAGGCTTAGGCTTGGCACCCCTAGGCTTAGGCTTGGGCACACCTAGGCTTAGGCTAGGGCAGCCCTAGGCTTAGGCTAAGGCTAGGGCCCGCCTAGCCTAAGGCTAGGGCACCCCTAGGCTTAGGCTAGGGCACCCCTAGGCTTAGGCTAAGGCAGCCCTAGGCTTAGGCTAGGGTACACCTAGGCTTAGGCTAGGGCACCCCTAGGCTTAGGCTAAGGCACCACTAGGCTTAGGCTAACGCTAGGGCTCATCTAGCCTAAGGCTAGGGCACCCCTAGGCTTAGACTAGGGGACCACTAGGCTTAGGCTAGGGAACCCAGAGCCTAAGGCTAGGGCAACCCTAGGCTTAGGCTAGCGCACCCCTAGGCTTAGGCTAGGGCACCCCTAGGCTTAGGCTAGGACAGACCTAGGCTTAAGCTAGGGCACCCCTAGGCTTAGGCTTGGCACCCCTAGGCTTAGGCTTGGGCACCCATAGTCTTAGGCTAGGGCACCCCTAGGCTTAGGCTAGGGCACCCCTAGGCTTAGGCTAGGGCACTCCTAGGCTTAGGCTAAGGCTAGGGCTCGACTAGCCTAAGGCTAGGGCACCCCTAGGCTTAGGCTAGGGCAGCCCTAGGCTTAGGCTATGGCACCCCTAGGCTTAGGCTTGGGCACCCCTAGGCTTAGTCTAGGGCAGCCCTAGGCTTAGGCAAAGGCTAGGGCTCGCCTAGCCTAAGGCTAGGGCACCCCTAGGCTTAGGCTAGGACAGACCTAGGCTTAGGCTAGGGCACCCCTAGGCTTAGGCTTGGGCACCCCTATTCTTAGGCTAGGGCAGCCCTAGGCTTAGGCTAAGGCTAGGGCTCGCCTAGATTAAGGCTAAGGCACCCCTAGGCTTAGGTTAAGGCACCCCTAGGCTTAGGCTAGGGCAGCCCTAGGCTTAGGCTAGGGTACCCCTAGGCTTAGGCTAGGGCACCCCTAGACTTAGGCTAGGGCACACCTAGGCTTAGGCTAAGGCTAGGGCTCACCTAGCCTAAGGCTAGGGCACCCCTAGGCTTACACTAGGGCACCCCTAGGATTAGGCTTGTGAACCCCTAGCCTAAGGCTAGGGCACCCCTAGGTTTAGGCTAGGGCACCCCTGGGCTTAGGCTAAGGCTAGGGCTCCCTTAGCCTAAGGCAAGGGCACCCCTAGGCTTAGGCTAGGGCACTCCTAGGCTTAGGCTAAGGCTAGGGCACCCGTAGGCTTAGACTAAGGCTAGGGCTCCCCTAGCCTAAGGCTAGGGCACCCCTAGTCTTAGGTTTGGGCACCCCTAGGCTTAGGCTATGGCACCCGTAGGCTTATTCTAAGGCTAGGGCTACCCTAGCCTAAGGCTAGGGCACCCCTAGGCTTAGGCTCGGGCACCCCTAGGATTAGGCTAAGGCTAGGCCTCCCCTAGCCTAAGGCTAGGGCACCCCTTGGCTTACGCTGGGGAACCCCTAGGCTTAGGAAAAGGCTAGGGCTCCCGTAGCCTAAGGCTAGGGCACCCCTAGGTTTAGGCTAGGGCACCCCTAGGCTTAGGGTAGGGAACCCCTAGGCTTTAGCTAGGGCTCCCCTAGGCTTAGGATAAGGCTATGGCTCCCCTAGCCTCAGGATAGTGCACCTCTAGACTCAGGCTATGACTCCCCCATTCTTAGGCTAGGGCAATCCTAGGCTAGACTAACGCTAGGGCTCCCCTATCCTCAGGCTAGGGCACCCGTAGGCTCAGGCTAGGGCACCCCTAGGCTCAGCCTATGGCACCCCTAGGCTTAGGCTAGGGCAATCCTAGGCTAGACTAAGGCTAGGGCTCCCCTCGCCTAAGGCTACGGCACCACTAGGCTCAGGCTAGGGCACCCCTAAGCTTAGGCTAGGGCACCCCTAGGCTTAGGCTCGGGCACCCCTAGGATTAGGCTAAGGCTAGTGCTCCCCTAGCCTAAGGCTAGGGCACCCCTGGGCTTAGGCTAGGGCACCCATATGCTTAGGCTAGGGTAGCCCTCGGCTTAGGCTAAGGCTAGGGGACTCCTAGGCTTAGGCTAAGGCACCCCTATGCTTAGGCTAGGGCACCCCTAGGCTTAGGCTAGGGCACCCCTAGGCTTAGGCTAAGGCACCACAAGGCTTAGGCTAGGGCACCCCTAAGCTTAGGCTAGGGCACCCCTAGGCTTAGGCTAAGGTTACGGCTCCCCTAGCCTCATTCTAGGGCACCCCTAGACTCAGGCTAGGGCACTCGTAGGCTCAGGCTAGTTTACCCCTAGGCTCAGGCTAGGGCAGCCCTAGGCTTAGTCTAGGGCACCCCTAGGTTTAGGCCAGGGCACCCCTAGGCTTAGGCTAGGGAACCCCTAGCCTAAGTCTAGGGCACCCCTAGGCTTAGGTTAGGGCACCCTAGGCTTAGGCTGGGGTACCCTTAGGCTTAAGCTACGGCACCCGTAGGCTTAGGCTAAGGCTAGGGCTCCTTTAGCCTAAGGCTAGGGCACACCTAAGCTTAGGCTAGGGCAACCCTAGGCTCAGGCTAGGGCACCCCTAGGCGTAGACTAGGGTACCCCTAGCCTTTGGAAAAGGTTAGGGGTCACCTAGCCTAAGGCTAGGGCACCCCTTGGCTTAGGCTAGGGCACCCCTAGGCTAAGGCTAGGGCACCCCTGAGTTTTAGCTAGGGCTCCCCTAGGCTTAGGCAAAGGCTACGGCTCCCCTAGCCTCAGGCTACTGCACCCCTATACTCAGGCTATTACACCCCTAGGCTTAGGCTAGGGCAATCCTAGGCTAGACTAACGCTAGGACTCCCGTATCCTCAGGCTAGGGCTCCCCTAGCCTCAAGCTAGCTCACCCCTAGGCTTAGGCTAGGGCACCCCTAGGCTTAGGCTAAGGCTAGGGCTCCTCTAGCCTAAGGCTAGAGCACTCCTGGGCTTAGGCTAGGGCACACCTAGGCTTAGGTTAAGGCTAGGGATCCCCTAGCCTAAGGCTAGGGCCCCCAAAGGCTTAGGCCAGGGCAACCCTAGGCTTAGGCCAGGGCACCCCTAGGCTAAGGCTCCGGCACCCCGAGGGTTAGGCTAAGGCTAAGGCTCCCCTAGCCTAAGGCTAGGGCACCCTAGGCTTAGGGTTGGGCACCCATAGGCTTAGGATAGCGCACCCCTAGACTTAGGCTAAGGCTAGGGGACTCCTAGGCTTAGGCTACGGCACCCCTAGGCTTATGCTAGGGCACCCCTAGGCTTAGGTGAAGGCACCCCTAGGCTTAGGCTAAGGCTAGGTCACCCCTAGGCTTAGGATGAGGTACCACTAGGATTAGGCTAGGGCAACAATAGGCTTAGGCTAGGGCACCCCTTGGCTTAGGCTGGGCACCCCTAGGCTGAGGCTAGGGCACCCCTATGCTGAGGCTAGGGCACCCCTAGGCTTATTCTAAGGCTAGGGCTACCGTAGCCTAAGGCTAGGGCACCCATAGGCTTAGGCTAGGGCATCCCTAGGCTTAGGCTAAGGCTAGGGTTCCCCTAGCCTAAGGCTAGGGCACCCCTAGGCTTAGGCTAGGGCACCCCAAGGCTTAGGCTAAGGCACCCCTAGGCTTACGCTAAGGTTAGGGCTCCCCTAACCTAAGGCTAGGGCACCTCTAGGCTTAGGCTAGGGCACCCCTAGGCTTTGGCAAGGGCAACCCTAAGCTTAGGCTAGGGCACCCCTAGGTTTAGGCTAGGGCACCCCAAGGCTGAGGCTAGGGCACCCCTAAGCTGAGGCTAGGGCACCCCTAGGCTTAGGCTAAAGCTAGGGCTACCCTAGCCTAAGGCTAGGGCACCTCTAAGCTTAGGCTAGGGCACCCCTAGGCTTAGGATAGGGCACCACTAGGCTTAGGTTTTGGCTAGGGCACCCGTAGGCTTAGGCTAGGGCACCCCAAGGCTTAGGCTAAGGCACCCCTAGGCTTACCCTAAGGTTAGGGCCCCCCTTGCCTAAGGCTAGGGCACCTCTAGGCTTAGTCTAGGGCACAACTAGGCTTTGGCTAGGGCACCCCTAGGCTTAGGCTAGGGCACTCCTAGGCTTAGGCTAGGGCAGCCCGAGGCTTGGGTTAGGGCACCCCTATCCTTAGGCTAGGGCAGCCCTAGGCTTAGGCTAGGGCACCCCTAGGCTTAGGCTAGGGCACCCCTAGTCTTAGGATAAGGTTAGGGCTCCCCTAGCCTAAGTCTAGGGCACCCCTAGGCTTAGGCTTCAGCACCCCTATGCTTTGGCTAGGGCACCCCTAGGTTTAGGCTAGGGCTAGGGCTCCCCTAGCCTAAGGCTAGGGCACCCCTAGGCTTAGGCTAGGGCACTCCTAGGCTTAGGCCTGGGCAGCCCTACGCTTAGGCTAGGGCAGCCCTAGGCTTAGGCTAAGTCTATGGCTCCCTTAGCCTAAGGCTTGGGCACCCATAGGCTTGGGCTAGGGCACCTTTAGGCTTAGGCTAGGGCACCCCTAGGATTAGGCTAAGGCTAGGGCTCCCCGAGCCTAAGGCTAGGGCACCCCTAGGCTTAGGCTAGGGCACTCCTAGGCTTAGGCTAGGGCACGCGTAGGCTTAGGCTAGGGCACCCCTAGGCTTAGGCTAGGGCACCCCTAGGCTTAGGCTAATGCTTGGGCTCCCTTAGTCTAAGGCTAGGGCACCCTTAGGCTTAGACTAGGGCACCCCTAATCTTAGGCTAGGGCACCCCTAGGCTTAGGCTACGACACCACTAGGCTTAGGCTACGGCACCCCTAGGCTTAGGCTAAGGCTAGGGCTCCCATAGCCTAAGGCTAGGGCTCCCCTAGGCTTAGGTTAGGGCACCCTTAGGCTTAGGCTAGGGCACCCCTAGGCTTAGGCTAGTGCACCCCTATGCTTAGGCTAAGGCTAGGGCTTCCCTAGCCTAAGGCTAGGGCACCCCTAGGCTTAGGCTAGGGCACCCCTAGGGTTAGGCTAGGGCACCCCGAGGCTTAGGTATGGAACCCCTAGGCTTAGGTTAGGGCACCCCTATGCTTAGGCTAGGCACCCCTAGGCTTAGGCTAGGGCACCCCTAGGCTTAGGCTAGGGCACCCCTAGGCTTAGGCTAGGGCACCCCCAGGCTTTGGCTAAGGCGAGGACTCCCCTAGCCTAAGGATAGGGCACGCCTAGGCTTAGGCTAAGGCTAGGGCTCCCCTAGCCTAAGGCTAGGGCACCCGTAAGCTTAGGCTAGGGCACCCCTAGGTTTAGGCTAGGGCGCCCCTAGGCTTAGGCTAAGGCTAGGGTTCCCTGGCCTAAGGTTAGGGCACCCCTAGGCTAAGGCTAGGGCACCTCTAGGCTTAGGCTGGGGCACGCCTAGGCATAGGCTAAGGCTACGGCTCCCCTAGTCAGACTGGGTCACCCCTAGACTCAGGCTATGGCACCCTATGCTTAGGCTAGGGCAATCCTAGGCTAGACTAAGGCTAGGGCTCCCCTAGCCTCAGGCTAGGGCACACGTATGCTCAGGCTAGGGAACCCCTAGCCTAAGGCTAGGGCACCCCTAGGCTTAGGCTAGGGCACCCCTAGGCTTAGGCTAGGGCACCCCTAGACTTAGGCTAAGGCAACAGCTCCCCTAGCCTCAGGCTAGGGCACCCCTAAACTCAGGCTAGGGCACCCGTAGGCTCAGGCTAGGGCAATCCTAGGCTTAGGCTAATGCTAGGGCTCCCCTAGGCTCAGTCTAGGGCACCCCTAGGCTTAGACTAGGGCACCCCTAGGCTTAGGAAAAGGTTAGGGCTCCCCTAGCCTAAGGCTAGGGAACCCCTAGTCTTAGGCTAGGGCACCCCTAGGCTTAGGCTAGGGCACCCCTAGGCTTAAGCTAGGGCTCCCGTAGGCTTAGGCTAAGGCTACGGCTCCCCTAGCCTCAGGCTAGTACACCCCTAGACTAAGGCTATGGCACCCCTAAGCTTAGCTAGGGCACCCCTAGGCTTAGGCTAGGGCACCCCTAGACTTAGGCTAGGGCACACCTAGGCTTAGGCTAAGGCTAGGGCTCACCTAGCCTAAGGCTAGGGCACCCCTAGGCTTACACTAGGGCACCCCTAGGATTAGGCTTGTGAACCCCTAGCCTAAGGCTAGGGCACCCCTAGGTTTAGGCTAGGGCACCCCTGGGCTTAGGCTAAGGCTAGGGCTCCCCTAGCCTAAGGCAAGGGCACCCCTAGGCTTAGGCTAGGGCACTCCTAGGCTTAGGCTAAGGCTAGGGCACCCGTAGGCTTAGACTAAGGCTAGGGCTCCCCTAGCCTAAGGCTAGGGCACCCCTAGTCTTAGGTTTGGGCACCCCTAGGCTTAGGCTATGGCACCCGTAGGCTTATTCTAAGGCTAGGGCTACCCTAGCCTAAGGCTAGGGCACCCCTAGGCTTAGGCTCGGGCACCCCTAGGATTAGGCTAAGGCTAGGCCTCCCCTAGCCTAAGGCTAGGGCACCCCTTGGCTTACGCTGGGGAACCCCTAGGCTTAGGAAAAGGCTAGGGCTCCCGTAGCCTAAGGCTAGGGCACCCCTAGGTTTAGGCTAGGGCACCCCTAGGCTTAGGGTAGGGAACCCCTAGGCTTTAGCTAGGGCTCCCCTAGGCTTAGGATAAGGCTATGGCTCCCCTAGCCTCAGGATAGTGCACCTCTAGACTCAGGCTATGACTCCCCCATTCTTAGGCTAGGGCAATCCTAGGCTAGACTAACGCTAGGGCTCCCCTATCCTCAGGCTAGGGCACCCGTAGGCTCAGGCTAGGGCACCCCTAGACTCAGCCTATGGCACCCCTAGGCTTAGGCTAGGGCAATCCTAGGCTAGACTAAGGCTAGGGCTCCCCTCGCCTAAGGCTACGGCACCACTAGGCTCAGGCTAGGGCACCCCTAAGCTTAGGCTAGGGCACCCCTAGGCTTAGGCTCGGGCACCCCTAGGATTAGGCTAAGGCTAGTGCTCCCCTAGCCTAAGGCTAGGGCACCCCTGGGCTTAGGCTAGGGCACCCATATGCTTAGGCTAGGGCAGCCCTCGGCTTAGGCTAAGGCTAGGGGACTCCTAGGCTTAGGCTAAGGCACCCCTATGCTTAGGCTAGGGCACCCCTAGGCTTAGGCTAGGGCACCCCTAGGCTTAGGCTAAGGCACCACAAGGCTTAGGCTAGGGCACCCCTAAGCTTAGGCTAGGGCACCCCTAGGCTTAGGCTAAGGTTACGGCTCCCCTAGCCTCATTCTAGGGCACCCCTAGACTCAGGCTAGGGCACTCGTAGGCTCAGGCTAGTTTACCCCTAGGCTCAGGCTAGGGCAGCCCTAGGCTTAGTCTAGGGCACCCCTAGGTTTAGGCCAGGGCACCCCTAGGCTTAGGCTAGGGAACCCCTAGCCTAAGTCTAGGGCACCCCTAGGCTTAGGTTAGGGCACCCTAGGCTTAGGCTGGGGTACCCTTAGGCTTAAGCTACGGCACCCGTAGGCTTAGGCTAAGGCTAGGGCTCCTTTAGCCTAAGGCTAGGGCACACCTAAGCTTAGGCTAGGGCAACCCTAGGCTCAGGCTAGGGCACCCCTAGGCGTAGACTAGGGTACCCCTAGCCTTTGGAAAAGGTTAGGGGTCACCTAGCCTAAGGCTAGGGCACCCCTTGGCTTAGGCTAGGGCACCCCTAGGCTAAGGCTAGGGCACCCCTGAGTTTTAGCTAGGGCTCCCCTAGGCTTAGGCAAAGGCTACGGCTCCCCTAGCCTCAGGCTACTGCACCCCTATACTCAGGCTATTACACCCCTAGGCTTAGGCTAGGGCAATCCTAGGCTAGACTAACGCTAGGACTCCCGTATCCTCAGGCTAGGGCTCCCCTAGCCTCAAGCTAGCTCACCCCTAGGCTTAGGCTAGGGCACCCCTAGGCTTAGGCTAAGGCTAGGGCTCCTCTAGCCTAAGGCTAGAGCACTCCTGGGCTTAGGCTAGGGCACACCTAGGCTTAGGTTAAGGCTAGGGATCCCCTAGCCTAAGGCTAGGGCCCCCAAAGGCTTAGGCCAGGGCAACCCTAGGCTTAGGCCAGGGCACCCCTAGGCTAAGGCTCCGGCACCCCGAGTGTTAGGCTAAGGCTAAGGCTCCCCTAGCCTAAGGCTAGGGCACCCTAGGCTTAGGGTTGGGCACCCATAGGCTTAGGATAGCGCACCCCTAGACTTAGGCTAAGGCTAGGGGACTCCTAGGCTTAGGCTACGGCACCCCTAGGCTTATGCTAGGGCACCCCTAGGCTTAGGCGAAGGCACCCCTAGGCTTAGGCTAAGGCTAGGTCACCCCTAGGCTTAGGATGAGGTACCACTAGGATTAGGCTAGGGCAACAATAGGCTTAGGCTAGGGCACCCCTTGGCTTAGGCTGGGCACCCCTAGGCTGAGGCTAGGGCACCCCTATGCTGAGGCTAGGGCACCCCTAGGCTTATTCTAAGGCTAGGGCTACCGTAGCCTAAGGCTAGGGCACCCATAGGCTTAGGCTAGGGCATCCCTAGGCTTAGGCTAAGGCTAGGGTTCCCCTAGCCTAAGGCTAGGGCACCCCTAGGCTTAGGCTAGGGCACCCCAAGGCTTAGGCTAAGGCACCCCTAGGCTTACGCTAAGGTTAGGGCTCCCCTAACCTAAGGCTAGGGCACCTCTAGGCTTAGGCTAGGGCACCCCTAGGCTTTGGCAAGGGCAACCCTAAGCTTAGGCTAGGGCACCCCTAGGTTTAGGCTAGGGCACCCCAAGGCTGAGGCTAGGGCACCCCTAAGCTGAGGCTAGGGCACCCCTAGGCTTAGGCTAAAGCTAGGGCTACCCTAGCCTAAGGCTAGGGCACCTCTAAGCTTAGGCTAGGGCACCCCTAGGCTTAGGATAGGGCACCACTAGGCTTAGGTTTTGGCTAGGGCACCCGTAGGCTTAGGCTAGGGCACCCCAAGGCTTAGGCTAAGGCACCCCTAGGCTTACCCTAAGGTTAGGGCTCCCCTTGCCTAAGGCTAGGGCACCTCTAGGCTTAGTCTAGGGCACAACTAGGCTTTGGCTAGGGCACCCCTAGGCTTAGGCTAGGGCACTCCTAGGCTTAGGCTAGGGCAGCCCGAGGCTTGGGTTAGGGCACCCCTATCCTTAGGCTAGGGCAGCCCTAGGCTTAGGCTAGGGCACCCCTAGGCTTAGGCTAGGGCACCCCTAGTCTTAGGATAAGGTTAGGGCTCCCCTAGCCTAAGTCTAGGGCACCCCTAGGCTTAGGCTTCAGCACCCCTATGCTTTGGCTAGGGCACCCCTAGGTTTAGGCTAGGGCTAGGGCTCCCCTAGCCTAAGGCTAGGGCACCCCTAGGCTTAGGCTAGGGCACTCCTAGGCTTAGGCCTGGGCAGCCCTACGCTTAGGCTAGGGCAGCCCTAGGCTTAGGCTAAGTCTATGGCTCCCTTAGCCTAAGGCTTGGGCACCCATAGGCTTGGGCTAGGGCACCTTTAGGCTTAGGCTAGGGCACCCCTAGGATTAGGCTAAGGCTAGGGCTCCCCGAGCCTAAGGCTAGGGCACCCCTAGGCTTAGGCTAGGGCACTCCTAGGCTTAGGCTAGGGCACCCGTAGGCTTAGGCTAGGGCACCCCTAGGCTTAGGCTAGGGCACCCCTAGGCTTAGGCTAATGCTTGGGCTCCCTTAGTCTAAGGCTAGGGCACCCTTAGGCTTAGACTAGGGCACCCCTAATCTTAGGCTAGGGCACCCCTAGGCTTAGGCTACGACACCACTAGGCTTAGGCTACGGCACCCCTAGGCTTAGGCTAAGGCTAGGGCTCCCATAGCCTAAGGCTAGGGCTCCCCTAGGCTTAGGTTAGGGCACCCTTAGGCTTAGGCTAGGGCACCCCTAGGCTTAGGCTAGTGCACCCCTATGCTTAGGCTAAGGCTAGGGCTTCCCTAGCCTAAGGCTAGGGCACCCCTAGGCTTAGGCTAGGGCACCCCTAGGGTTAGGCTAGGGCACCCCGAGGCTTAGGTATGGAACCCCTAGGCTTAGGTTAGGGCACCCCTATGCTTAGGCTAGGCACCCCTAGGCTTAGGCTAGGGCACCCCTAGGCTTAGGCTAGGGCACCCCTAGGCTTAGGCTAGGGCACCCCCAGGCTTTGGCTAAGGCGAGGACTCCCCTAGCCTAAGGATAGGGCACGCCTAGGCTTAGGCTAAGGCTAGGGCTCCCCTAGCCTAAGGCTAGGGCACCCGTAAGCTTAGGCTAGGGCACCCCTAGGTTTAGGCTAGGGCGCCCCTAGGCTTAGGCTAAGGCTAGGGTTCCCTGGCCTAAGGTTAGGGCACCCGTAAGCTTAGGCTAGGGCACCCCTAGGCTTAGGCTAAGGCACCACAAGGCTTAGGCTAGGGCACCCCTAAGCTTAGGCTAGGGCACCCCTAGGCTTAGGCTAAGGTTACGGCTCCCCTAGCCTCATTCTAGGGCACCCCTAGACTCAGGCTAGGGCACTCGTAGGCTCAGGCTAGTTTACCCCTAGGCTCAGGCTAGGGCAGCCCTAGGCTTAGTCTAGGGCACCCCTAGGTTTAGGCCAGGGCACCCCTAGGCTTAGGCTAGGGAACCCCTAGCCTAAGTCTAGGGCACCCCTAGGCTTAGGTTAGGGCACCCTAGGCTTAGGCTGGGGTACCCTTAGGCTTAAGCTACGGCACCCGTAGGCTTAGGCTAAGGCTAGGTCTCCTTTAGCCTAAGGCTAGGGCACACCTAAGCTTAGGCTAGGGCAACCCTAGGCTCAGGCTAGGGCACCCCTAGGCGTAGACTAGGGTACCCCTAGCCTTTGGAAAAGGTTAGGGGTCACCTAGCCTAAGGCTAGGGCACCCCTTGGCTTAGGCTAGGGCACCCCTAGGCTAAGGCTAGGGCACCCCTGAGTTTTAGCTAGGGCTCCCCTAGGCTTAGGCAAAGGCTACGGCTCCCCTAGCCTCAGGCTACTGCACCCCTATACTCAGGCTATTACACCCCTAGGCTTAGGCTACGGCAATCCTAGGCTAGACTAACGCTAGGACTCCCGTATCCTCAGGCTAGGGCTCCCCTAGCCTCAAGCTAGCTCACCCCTAGGCTTAGGCTAGGGCACCCCTAGGCTTAGGCTAAGGCTAGGGCTCCTCTAGCCTAAGGCTAGAGCACTCCTAGGCTTAGGCTAGGGCACACCTAGGCTTAGGTTAAGGCTAGGGATCCCCTAGCCTAAGGCTAGGGCCCCCCTAGGCTTAGGCCAGGGCACCCCTAGGCTTAGGCCAGGGCACCCCTAGGCTAAGGCTCCGGCACCCCGAGTGTTAGGCTAAGGCTAAGGCTCCCCTAGCCTAAGGCTAGGGCACCCTAGGCTTAGGGTTGGGCACCCATAGGCTTAGGATAGCGCACCCCTAGACTTAGGCTAAGGCTAGGGGACTCCTAGGCTTAGGCTACGGCACCCCTAGGCTTATGCTAGGGCACCCCTAGGCTTAGGCGAAGGCACCCCTAGGCTTAGGCTAGGGCACCCCTAGGCTTAGGCTAAGGCTAGGTCACCCCTAGGCTTAGGATGAGGTACCACTAGGATTAGGCTAGGGCAACAATAGGCTTAGGCTAGGGCACCCCTTGGCTTAGGCTGGGCACCCCTAGGCTGAGGCTAGGGCACCCCTATGCTGAGGCTAGGGCACCCCTAGGCTTATTCTAAGGCTAGGGCTACCGTAGCCTAAGGCTAGGGCACCCATAGGCTTAGGCTAGGGCATCCCTAGGCTTAGGCTAAGGCTAGGGTTCCCCTAGCCTAAGGCTAGGGCACCCCTAGGCTTAGGCTAGGGCACCCCAAGGCTTAGGCTAAGGCACCCCTAGGCTTACGCTAAGGTTAGGGCTCCCCTAACCTAAGGCTAGGGCACCTCTAGGCTTAGGCTAGGGCACCCCTAGGCTTTGGCAAGGGCAACCCTAGGCTTAGGCTAGGGCACCCCTAGGTTTAGGCTAGGGCACCCCAAGGCTGAGGCTAGGGCACCCCTAAGCTGAGGCTAGGGCACCCCTAGGCTTAGGCTAAAGCTAGGGCTACCCTAGCCTAAGGCTAGGGCACCTCTAAGCTTAGGCTAGGGCACCCCTAGGCTTAGGATAGGGCACCACTAGGCTTAGGTTTTGGCTAGGGCACCCGTAGGCTTAGGCTAGGGCACCCCAAGGCTTAGGCTAAGGCACCCCTAGGCTTACCCTAAGGTTAGGGCTCCCCTTGCCTAAGGCTAGGGCACCTATAGGCTTAGTCTAGGGCACAACTAGGCTTTGGCTAGGGCACCCCTAGGCTTAGGCTAGGGCACTCCTAGGCTTAGGCTAGGGCAGCCCGAGGCTTGGGTTAGGGCACCCCTATCCTTAGGCTAGGGCAGCCCTAGGCTTAGGCTAGGGCACCCCTAGGCTTAGGCTAGGGCACCCCTAGTCTTAGGATAAGGTTAGGGCTCCCCTAGCCTAAGTCTAGGGCACCCCTAGGCTTAGGCTTCAGCACCCCTATGCTTTGGCTAGGGCACCCCTAGGTTTAGGCTAGGGCTAGGGCTCCCCTAGCCTAAGGCTAGGGCACCCCTAGGCTTAGGCTAGGGCACTCCTAGGCTTAGGCCTGGGCAGCCCTACGCTTAGGCTAGGGCAGCCCTAGGCTTAGGCTAAGTCTATGGCTCCCTTAGCCTAAGGCTTGGGCACCCATAGGCTTGGGCTAGGGCACCTTTAGGCTTAGGCTAGGGCACCCCTAGGATTAGGCTAAGGCTAGGCCTCCCCGAGCCTAAGGCTAGGGCACCCCTAGGCTTAGGCTAGGGCACTCCTAGGCTTAGGCTAGGGCACCCGTAGGCTTAGGCTAGGGCACCCCTAGGCTTAGGCTAGGGCACCCCTAGGCTTAGGCTAATGCTTGGGCTCCCTTAGTCTAAGGCTAGGGCACCCTTAGGCTTAGACTAGGGCACCCCTAATCTTAGGCTAGGGCACCCCTAGGCTTAGGCTACGACACCACTAGGCTTAGGCTACGGCACCCCTAGGCTTAGGCTAAGGCTAGGGCTCCCATAGCCTAAGGCTAGGGCTCCCCTAGGCTTAGGTTAGGGCACCCTTAGGCTTAGGCTAGGGCACCCCTAGGCTTAGGCTAGTGCACCCCTATGCTTAGGCTAAGGCTAGGGCTTCCCTAGCCTAAGGCTAGGGCACCCCTAGGCTTAGGCTAGGGCACCCCTAGGGTTAGGCTAGGGCACCCCGAGGCTTAGGTATGGAACCCCTAGGCTTAGGTTAGGGCACCCCTATGCTTAGGCTAGGCACCCCTAGGCTTAGGCTAGGGCACCCCTAGGCTTAGGCTAGGGCACCCCTAGGCTTAGGCTAGGGCACCCCCAGGCTTTGGCTAAGGCGAGGACTCCCCTAGCCTAAGGATAGGGCACGCCTAGGCTTAGGCTAAGGCTAGGGCTCCCCTAGCCTAAGGCTAGGGCACCCGTAAGCTTAGGCTAGGGCACCCCTAGGTTTAGGCTAGGGCGCCCCTAGGCTTAGGCTAAGGCTAGGGTTCCCTGGCCTAAGGTTAGAGCACCCCTAGGCTAAGGCTAGGGCACCTCTAGGCTTAGGCTGGGGCACGCCTAGGCATAGGCTAAGGCTACGGCTCCCCTAGTCAGGCTGGGTCACCCCTAGACTCAGGCTATGGCACCCTATGCTTAGGCTAGGGCAATCCTAGGCTAGACTAAGGCTAGGGCTCCCCTAGCCTCAGGCTAGGGCACACGTATGCTCAGGCTAGGGAACCCCTAGCCTAAGGCTAGGGCACCCCTAGGCTTAGGCTAGGGCACCCCTAGGCTTAGGCTAGGGCACCCCTAGACTTAGGCTAAGGCAACAGCTCCCCTAGCCTCAGGCTAGGGCACCCCTAAACTCAGGCTAGGGCACCCGTAGGCTCAGGCTAGGGCAATCCTAGGCTTAGGCTAATGCTAGGGCTCCCCTAGGCTCAGTCTAGGGCACCCCTAGGCTTAGACTAGGGCACCCCTAGGCTTAGGAAAAGGTTAGGGCTCCCCTAGCCTAAGGCTAGGGAACCCCTAGTCTTAGGCTAGGGCACCCCTAGGCTTAGGCTAGGGCACCCCTAGGCTTAAGCTAGGGCTCCCGTAGGCTTAGGCTAAGGCTACGGCTCCCCTAGCCTCAGGCTAGTACACCCCTAGACTAAGGCTATGGCACCCCTAAGCTTAGCTAGGGCACCCCTAGGCTTAGGCTAGGGCACCCCTAGGCTTAGGCACCGGCACCCCGAGGGTTAGGCTAAGGCTAGGGCTCCCCTAGCCTAAGGCTAGGGCACCCTAGGCTTAGGGTTGGGCACCCATAGGCTTAGGATAGGGCACCCCTAGGCTTAGGCTAAGGCTAGGGGACTCCTAGGCTTAGGCTACGGCACCCCTAGGTTTATGCTAGGGCACCCCTAGGCTTAGGCGAAGGCACCCCTAGGCTTAGGCTAGGGCACCCCTAGGCTTAGGCTAAGGCTAGGTCATCACTAGGCTTAGGATGAGGTACCACTAGGCTTAGGCTAGGGCAACAATAGGCTTAGGCTAGGGCACCACTTGGCTTAGGCTGGGCACCCCTAGGCTGAAGCTAGGGCACCCCTAAGCTGAGGCTAGGGCACCCCTAGGCTTATTCTAAGGCTAGGGCTACCATAGACTAAGGCTAGGGCACCCATAGGCTTAGGCTAGGGCATCCCTAGGCATAGGCTAAGGCTAGGGTTCCCCTAGCCTAAGGCTAGGGCACCCCTAGGCTTAGGCTAGGGCTCCCCAAGGCTTAGGCTAAGGCACCCCTAGGCTTACGCTAAGGTTAGGGCTCCCCTAACCTAAGTTAGGGCACCTCTAGGCTTAGGCTAGGGCAACCCTAGGCTTTGGCAAGGGCAACCCTAGGCTTAGGCTAGGGCACCCCTAGGCTTAGGCTAGGGCACCCCAAGGCTGAGGCTAGGGCACCCCTAAGCTGAGGCTAGGGCACCCCTAGGCTTAGGCTAAAGCTAGGGCTACCCTAGCCTAAGGCTAGGGCACCTCTAAGCTTAGGCTAGGGCACCCCTAGGCTTAGGCTTGGGCACCCCTAGGCTTAGGCTAGGGCACTCCTAGGCTTAGGCTAGGGCAGCCCGAGGCTTGGGTTAGGGCACCCCTATCGTTAGGCTAGGGCAGCCCTAGGCTTAGGCTAGGGCACCCCTAGGCTTAGGCTAGGGCACCCCTAGGCTTAGGCTAAGGCTTGGGCTCCCTTAGTCTAAGGCTAGGGCACCCTTAGGCTTAGACTAGGGCACCCCTAGGCTTAGGCTAGGGCACCCCTAGGCTTAGGCTACGACACCACTAGGCTTAGGCTAGGGCACCCCTAGGCTTAGGCTAAGGCTAGGGCTCCCATAGCCTAAGGCTAGGGCTCCCCTAGGCTTAGGTTAGGGCACCCTTAGGCTTAGGCTAAGGCACCCCTAGCCTTAGGCTATTGCACCCCTATGCTTAGGCTAAGGCTAGGGCTTCCCTAGCCTAAGGCTAGGGCACACCTAGGCTTAGGCTAGGGCACCCCTAGGCTTAGGCTAGGGCACCCCTAGGCTTAGGTATGGAACCCCTAGGCTTAGGTTAGGGCACCCCTATGCTTAGGCTAGGCACCCCTAGGCTTAGGCTAGGGCACCCCTAGGCTTAGGCTAGGGCAGCCCTAGGCTTAGGCTAGGGCACCCCTAGGCTTCGGCTAAGGCGAGGACTCCCCTATCCTAAGAGTAGGGCACGCCTAGGCTTAGGCTAGGGCGCCCCTAGGCTTAGGCTAAGGCTAGGGTTCCCTGGCCTAAGGCTAGGGCACCCCTAGGCTAAGGCTAGGGCACCCCGAGGCTTAGGCTGGGGCACGCCTAGGCTTAGGCTAAGGCTACGGCTCCCCTAGTCAGGCTGGGTCACCCCTAGACTCAGGCTATGGCACCCTATGCTTAGGCTAGGGCAATCCTAGGCTAGACTAAGGCTAGGGATCCCCTAGCCTCAGGCTAGGGCACCCGTAGGCTCAGGCTAGGGCACCCCTAGGCTCAGCCTATGGCACCCCTAGGCTTAGGCTAGGGCAATCCTAGGCTAGACTAAGGCTAGGGCTCCCCTCGCCTAAGGCTTCGGCACCCCTAGGCTCAGGCTAGGGCACCCCTAGGCTTAGGCTAGGGCACCCCTAGGCTTAGGCTCGGGCACCCCTAGGATTAGGCTAAGACAGACCTAGGCTTAGGCTAGGGCACCCCTAGGCTTAAGCTTGGCACTCCTAGGCTTAGGCTAGGGCAGCCATAGGCTTAGGCTAAGGCTAAGGCTCCCCTAGCCTAAGGCCTGGGCACCCCTAGTCTTAGGATAGGGCACCCCTAGGCTTAGGCTAGGGCACCCCTAGGCTTAGGCTAGCGCACCCCTAGGCTTAGGCTAAGGCTAGGGATTCCCTAGCCTAAGGCTAGGGCACCCATAGGCTTAGGCTAGGGCACCCCTAGACTTAGACTAGGGCACCCCTAGGCTTAGGCTTGGCACCCATAGGCTTAGGCTTGGGCACACCTAGGCTTAGGCTAGGGCAGCCCTAGGCTTAGGCTAACGCTAGGGCTCACCTAGCCTAAGGCTAGGGCACCCCTAGGCTTAGACTAGGGCACCACTAGGCTTAGGCTAGGGAACCCCTAGCCTAAGGCTAGGGCACTCCTAGGCTTAGGCTAGCGCACCCCTAGGCTTAGGCTAGGGCACCCCTAGGCTTAGGCTAAGGCTAGGGCTCGCCTAGCCTAAGGCTTGGGCACCCCTAGGCTTAGGCTAGGACAGACATAGGCTTAAGCTAGGGCACCCCTAGGCTTAGGCTTGGCACCCCTAGGCTTAGGCTTGGGCACCCATAGTCTTAGGCTAGGGCACCCCTAGGCTTAGGCTAGGGCACCGCTAGGCTTAGGCTAGGGCACTCCTAGGCTTATGCTAAGGCTAGGGCTCGACTAGCCTAAGGCTAGGGCACCCCTAGGCTTAGGCTAGGGCAGCCCTAGGCTTAGGCTATGGCACCCCTAGGCTTAGGCTTGGGTACCCCTAGGCTTAGGCTAGGGCAACCCTAGGCTTAGGCAAAGGCTAGGGCTCGCCTAGCCTAAGGCTAGGGCACCCCTAGGCTTAGGCTAGGACAGACCTAGGCTTTGGCTAGGGCACCCCTAGGCTTAGGCTTGGGCACCCCTATTCTTAGGCTAGGGCAGCCCTAGGCTTACGCTAAGGCTAGGGCTCGCCTAGCCTAAGGCTAAGGCATCCCTATGCTTAGGTTAAGGAACCCCTAGGCTTAGGTTAGGGCACCCCTATGCTTAGGCTCGGGCACCCCTAGGATTAGGCTAAGGCTAGTGCTCCCCTAGCCTAAGGCTAGGGCACCCCTAGGCTTAGGCTAGGATAGACCTAAGCTTAGGCTAGGGCACCCCTAGGCTTAAGCTTGGCACTCCTAGGCTTAGGCTAGGGCAGCCATAGGCTTAGGCTAAGGCTAGGGCTCCCCTAGCCTAAGGCCTGGGCACCCCTAGTCTTAGGATAGGGCACCCCTAGGCTTAGGCTAGGGCACGCCTAGGCTTAGGCTAGCGCACCCCTAGGCTTAGGCTAAGGCTCGGGATTCCCTAGCCTAAGGCTAGGGCACCCCTAGGCTTACGCTAAGGCTAGGGATTCCCTAGCCTAAGGCTAGGGCACCCCTAGGCTTAGGCTAGGGCCCCCCTAGACTTAGACTAGGGCACCCCTAGGCTTAGGCTTGGCACCCATAGGCTTAGGCTTGGGCACACCTAGGCTTAGGCTAGGGCAGCCCTAGGCTTAGGCTATGGCACCCCTAGGCTTAGGCTTGGGCACCCCTATTCTTAGGCTAGGGCAGCCCTAGGCTTACGCTAAGGCTAGGGTTCGCCTAGCCTAAGGCTAAGGCACCCCTATGCTTAGGTTAAGGAACCCCTAGGCTTAGGCTAGGGCACCCCTAGGCTTAGGCTCGGGCACCCCTAGGATTAGGCTAAGGCTAGTGCTCCCCTAGCCTAAGGCTAGGGCACCCCTAGGCTTAGGCTAGGACAGACCTAAGCTTAGGCTAGGGCACCCCTAGGCTTAAGGTTGGCACTCCTAGGCTTAGGCTAGGGCAGCCATAGGCTTAGGCTAAGGCTAGGGCTCCCCTAGCCTAAGGCCTGGGCACCCCTAGTCTTAGGATAGGGCACCCCTAGGCTTAGACTAGGGCACGCCTAGGATTAGGCTAGCGCACCCCTAGGCTTAGGCTAAGGCTAGGGATTCCCTAGCCTAAGGCTAGGGCACCCCTAGGCTTACGCTAGGGCACCCCTAGACTTAGACTAGGGCACCCCTAGGCTTAGGCTTGGCACCCCTAGGCTTAGGCTTGGGCACACCTAGGCTTAGGCTAGGGCAGCCCTAGGCTTAGGCTAAGGCTAGGGCCCGCCTAGCCTAAGGCTAGGGCACCCCTAGGCTTAGGCTAGGGCACCCCTAGGCTTAGGCTAAGGCAGCCCTAGGCTTAGGCTAGGGTACACCTAGGCTTAGGCTAGGGCACCCCTAGGCTTAGGCTAAGGCACCACTAGGCTTAGGCTAACGCTAGGGCTCACCTAGCCTAAGGCTAGGGCACCCCTAGGCTTAGACTAGGGGACCACTAGGCTTAGGCTAGGGAACCCAGAGCCTAAGGCTAGGGCAACCCTAGGCTTAGGCTAGCGCACCCCTATGCTTAGGCTAGGGCACCCCTAGGCTTAGGCTAAGGCTAGGGCTCGCCTAGCCTAAGGCTTGGGCACCCCTAGGCTTAGGCTAGGACAGACCTAGGCTTAAGCTAGGGCACCCCTAGGCTTAGGCTTGGCACCCCTAGGCTTAGTCTTGGGCACCCATAGTCTTAGGCTAGGGCACCCCTAGGCTTAGGCTAGGGCACCCCTAGGCTTAGGCCAGGGCACTCCTAGGCTTAGGCTAAGGCTAGGGCTCGACTAGCCTAAGGCTAGGGCACCCCTAGGCTTAGGCTAGGGCAGCCCTAGGCTTAGGCTATGGCACCCCTAGGCTTAGGCTTGGGCACCCCTAGGCTTAGGCTAGCGCAGCCCTAGGCTTAGGCAAAGGCTAGGGCTCGCCTAGCCTAAGGCTAGGGCACCCCTAGGCTTAGGCTAGGACAGTCCTAGGCTTAGGCTAGGGCACCCCTAGGCTTAGGCTTGGGCACCCCTATTCTTAGGCTAGGGCAGCCCTAGGCTTAGGCTAAGGCTAGGGCTCGCCTAGCCTAAGGCTAAGGAACCCCTAGGCTTAGGTTAAGGCACCCCTAGGCTTAGGCTAGGGCAGCCCTAGGCTTAGGCTAGGGTACCCCTAGGCTTAGGCTAGGGCACCCCTAGACTTAGGCTAGGGCACACCTAGGCTTAGGCTAAGGCTAGGGCTCACCTAGCCTAAGGCTAGGGCACCCCTAGGCTTACACTAGGGCACCCCTAGGATTAGGCTTGTGAACCCCTAGCCTAAGGCTAGGGCACCCCTAGGTTTAGGCTAGGGCACCCCTGGGCTTAGGCTTAGGCTAGGGCATCCCTAGGCATAGGCTAAGGCTAGGGTTCCCCTAGCCTAAGGCTAGGGCACCCCTAGGCTTAGGCTAGGGCTCCCCAAGGCTTAGGCTAAGGCACCCCTAGGCTTACGCTAAGGTTAGGGCTCCCCTAACCTAAGTTAGGGCACCTCTAGGCTTAGGCTAGGGCAACCCTAGGCTTTGGCAAGGGCAACCCTAGGCTTAGGCTAGGGCACCCCTAGGCTTAGGCTAGGGCACCCCAAGGCTGAGGCTAGGGCACCCCTAAGCTGAGGCTAGGGCACCCCTAGGCTTAGGCTAAAGCTAGGGCTACCCTAGCCTAAGGCTAGGGCACCTCTAAGCTTAGGCTAGGGCACCCCTAGGCTTAGGCTTGGGCACCCCTAGGCTTAGGCTAGGGCACTCCTAGGCTTAGGCTAGGGCAGCCCGAGGCTTGGGTTAGGGCACCCCTATCGTTAGGCTAGGGCAGCCCTAGGCTTAGGCTAGGGCACCCCTAGGCTTAGGCTAGGGCACCCCTAGGCTTAGGCTAAGGCTTGGGCTCCCTTAGTCTAAGGCTAGGGCACCCTTAGGCTTAGACTAGGGCACCCCTAGGCTTAGGCTAGGGCACCCCTAGGCTTAGGCTACGACACCACTAGGCTTAGGCTAGGGCACCCCTAGGCTTAGGCTAAGGCTAGGGCTCCCATAGCCTAAGGCTAGGGCTCCCCTAGGCTTAGGTTAGGGCACCCTTAGGCTTAGGCTAAGGCACCCCTAGCCTTAGGCTATTGCACCCCTATGCTTAGGCTAAGGCTAGGGCTTCCCTAGCCTAAGGCTAGGGCACACCTAGGCTTAGGCTAGGGCACCCCTAGGCTTAGGCTAGGGCACCCCTAGGCTTAGGTATGGAACCCCTAGGCTTAGGTTAGGGCACCCCTATGCTTAGGCTAGGCACCCCTAGGCTTAGGCTAGGGCACCCCTAGGCTTAGGCTAGGGCAGCCCTAGGCTTAGGCTAGGGCACCCCTAGGCTTCGGCTAAGGCGAGGACTCCCCTATCCTAAGAGTAGGGCACGCCTAGGCTTAGGCTAGGGCGCCCCTAGGCTTAGGCTAAGGCTAGGGTTCCCTGGCCTAAGGCTAGGGCACCCCTAGGCTAAGGCTAGGGCACCCCGAGGCTTAGGCTGGGGCACGCCTAGGCTTAGGCTAAGGCTACGGCTCCCCTAGTCAGGCTGGGTCACCCCTAGACTCAGGCTATGGCACCCTATGCTTAGGCTAGGGCAATCCTAGGCTAGACTAAGGCTAGGGATCCCCTAGCCTCAGGCTAGGGCACCCGTAGGCTCAGGCTAGGGCACCCCTAGGCTCAGCCTATGGCACCCCTAGGCTTAGGCTAGGGCAATCCTAGGCTAGACTAAGGCTAGGGCTCCCCTCGCCTAAGGCTTCGGCACCCCTAGGCTCAGGCTAGGGCACCCCTAGGCTTAGGCTAGGGCACCCCTAGGCTTAGGCTCGGGCACCCCTAGGATTAGGCTAAGACAGACCTAGGCTTAGGCTAGGGCACCCCTAGGCTTAAGCTTGGCACTCCTAGGCTTAGGCTAGGGCAGCCATAGGCTTAGGCTAAGGCTAAGGCTCCCCTAGCCTAAGGCCTGGGCACCCCTAGTCTTAGGATAGGGCACCCCTAGGCTTAGGCTAGGGCACCCCTAGGCTTAGGCTAGCGCACCCCTAGGCTTAGGCTAAGGCTAGGGATTCCCTAGCCTAAGGCTAGGGCACCCATAGGCTTAGGCTAGGGCACCCCTAGACTTAGACTAGGGCACCCCTAGGCTTAGGCTTGGCACCCATAGGCTTAGGCTTGGGCACACCTAGGCTTAGGCTAGGGCAGCCCTAGGCTTAGGCTAACGCTAGGGCTCACCTAGCCTAAGGCTAGGGCACCCCTAGGCTTAGACTAGGGCACCACTAGGCTTAGGCTAGGGAACCCCTAGCCTAAGGCTAGGGCACTCCTAGGCTTAGGCTAGCGCACCCCTAGGCTTAGGCTAGGGCACCCCTAGGCTTAGGCTAAGGCTAGGGCTCGCCTAGCCTAAGGCTTGGGCACCCCTAGGCTTAGGCTAGGACAGACATAGGCTTAAGCTAGGGCACCCCTAGGCTTAGGCTTGGCACCCCTAGGCTTAGGCTTGGGCACCCATAGTCTTAGGCTAGGGCACCCCTAGGCTTAGGCTAGGGCACCGCTAGGCTTAGGCTAGGGCACTCCTAGGCTTATGCTAAGGCTAGGGCTCGACTAGCCTAAGGCTAGGGCACCCCTAGGCTTAGGCTAGGGCAGCCCTAGGCTTAGGCTATGGCACCCCTAGGCTTAGGCTTGGGTACCCCTAGGCTTAGGCTAGGGCAACCCTAGGCTTAGGCAAAGGCTAGGGCTCGCCTAGCCTAAGGCTAGGGCACCCCTAGGCTTAGGCTAGGACAGACCTAGGCTTTGGCTAGGGCACCCCTAGGCTTAGGCTTGGGCACCCCTATTCTTAGGCTAGGGCAGCCCTAGGCTTACGCTAAGGCTAGGGCTCGCCTAGCCTAAGGCTAAGGCATCCCTATGCTTAGGTTAAGGAACCCCTAGGCTTAGGTTAGGGCACCCCTATGCTTAGGCTCGGGCACCCCTAGGATTAGGCTAAGGCTAGTGCTCCCCTAGCCTAAGGCTAGGGCACCCCTAGGCTTAGGCTAGGATAGACCTAAGCTTAGGCTAGGGCACCCCTAGGCTTAAGCTTGGCACTCCTAGGCTTAGGCTAGGGCAGCCATAGGCTTAGGCTAAGGCTAGGGCTCCCCTAGCCTAAGGCCTGGGCACCCCTAGTCTTAGGATAGGGCACCCCTAGGCTTAGGCTAGGGCACGCCTAGGCTTAGGCTAGCGCACCCCTAGGCTTAGGCTAAGGCTCGGGATTCCCTAGCCTAAGGCTAGGGCACCCCTAGGCTTACGCTAAGGCTAGGGATTCCCTAGCCTAAGGCTAGGGCACCCCTAGGCTTAGGCTAGGGCCCCCCTAGACTTAGACTAGGGCACCCCTAGGCTTAGGCTTGGCACCCATAGGCTTAGGCTTGGGCACACCTAGGCTTAGGCTAGGGCAGCCCTAGGCTTAGGCTATGGCACCCCTAGGCTTAGGCTTGGGCACCCCTATTCTTAGGCTAGGGCAGCCCTAGGCTTACGCTAAGGCTAGGGTTCGCCTAGCCTAAGGCTAAGGCACCCCTATGCTTAGGTTAAGGAACCCCTAGGCTTAGGCTAGGGCACCCCTAGGCTTAGGCTCGGGCACCCCTAGGATTAGGCTAAGGCTAGTGCTCCCCTAGCCTAAGGCTAGGGCACCCCTAGGCTTAGGCTAGGACAGACCTAAGCTTAGGCTAGGGCACCCCTAGGCTTAAGGTTGGCACTCCTAGGCTTAGGCTAGGGCAGCCATAGGCTTAGGCTAAGGCTAGGGCTCCCCTAGCCTAAGGCCTGGGCACCCCTAGTCTTAGGATAGGGCACCCCTAGGCTTAGACTAGGGCACGCCTAGGATTAGGCTAGCGCACCCCTAGGCTTAGGCTAAGGCTAGGGATTCCCTAGCCTAAGGCTAGGGCACCCCTAGGCTTACGCTAGGGCACCCCTAGACTTAGACTAGGGCACCCCTAGGCTTAGGCTTGGCACCCCTAGGCTTAGGCTTGGGCACACCTAGGCTTAGGCTAGGGCAGCCCTAGGCTTAGGCTAAGGCTAGGGCCCGCCTAGCCTAAGGCTAGGGCACCCCTAGGCTTAGGCTAGGGCACCCCTAGGCTTAGGCTAAGGCAGCCCTAGGCTTAGGCTAGGGTACACCTAGGCTTAGGCTAGGGCACCCCTAGGCTTAGGCTAAGGCACCACTAGGCTTAGGCTAACGCTAGGGCTCACCTAGCCTAAGGCTAGGGCACCCCTAGGCTTAGACTAGGGGACCACTAGGCTTAGGCTAGGGAACCCAGAGCCTAAGGCTAGGGCAACCCTAGGCTTAGGCTAGCGCACCCCTATGCTTAGGCTAGGGCACCCCTAGGCTTAGGCTAAGGCTAGGGCTCGCCTAGCCTAAGGCTTGGGCACCCCTAGGCTTAGGCTAGGACAGACCTAGGCTTAAGCTAGGGCACCCCTAGGCTTAGGCTTGGCACCCCTAGGCTTAGTCTTGGGCACCCATAGTCTTAGGCTAGGGCACCCCTAGGCTTAGGCTAGGGCACCCCTAGGCTTAGGCCAGGGCACTCCTAGGCTTAGGCTAAGGCTAGGGCTCGACGAGCCTAAGGCTAGGGCACCCCTAGGCTTAGGCTAGGGCAGCCCTAGGCTTAGGCTATGGCACCCCTAGGCTTAGGCTTGGGCACCCCTAGGCTTAGGCTAGCGCAGCCCTAGGCTTAGGCAAAGGCTAGGGCTCGCCTAGCCTAAGGCTAGGGCACCCCTAGGCTTAGGCTAGGACAGTCCTAGGCTTAGGCTAGGGCACCCCTAGGCTTAGGCTTGGGCACCCCTATTCTTAGGCTAGGGCAGCCCTAGGCTTAGGCTAAGGCTAGGGCTCGCCTAGCCTAAGGCTAAGGAACCCCTAGGCTTAGGTTAAGGCACCCCTAGGCTTAGGCTAGGGCAGCCCTAGGCTTAGACTAGGGCACCCCTAGGCTTAGGAAAAGGTTAGGGCTCCCCTAGCCTAAGGCTAGGGAACCCCTAGTCTTAGGCTAGGGCACCCCTAGGCTTAGGCTAGGGCACCCCTAGGCTTAAGCTAGGGCTCCCGTAGGCTTAGGCTAAGGCTACGGCTCCCCTAGCCTCAGGCTAGTACACCCCTAGACTAAGGCTATGGCACCCCTAAGCTTAGCTAGGGCACCCCTAGGCTTAGGCTAGGGCACCCCTAGACTTAGGCTAGGGCACACCTAGGCTTAGGCTAAGGCTAGGGCTCACCTAGCCTAAGGCTAGGGCACCCCTAGGCTTACACTAGGGCACCCCTAGGATTAGGCTTGTGAACCCCTAGCCTAAGGCTAGGGCACCCCTAGGTTTAGGCTAGGGCACCCCTGGGCTTAGGCTAAGGCTAGGGCTCCCCTAGCCTAAGGCAAGGGCACCCCTAGGCTTAGGCTAGGGCACTCCTAGGCTTAGGCTAAGGCTAGGGCACCCGTAGGCTTAGACTAAGGCTAGGGCTCCCCTAGCCTAAGGCTAGGGCACCCCTAGTCTTAGGTTTGGGCACCCCTAGGCTTAGGCTATGGCACCCGTAGGCTTATTCTAAGGCTAGGGCTACCCTAGCCTAAGGCTAGGGCACCCCTAGGCTTAGGCTCGGGCACCCCTAGGATTAGGCTAAGGCTAGGCCTCCCCTAGCCTAAGGCTAGGGCACCCCTTGGCTTACGCTGGGGAACCCCTAGGCTTAGGAAAAGGCTAGGGCTCCCGTAGCCTAAGGCTAGGGCACCCCTAGGTTTAGGCTAGGGCACCCCTAGGCTTAGGGTAGGGAACCCCTAGGCTTTAGCTAGGGCTCCCCTAGGCTTAGGATAAGGCTATGGCTCCCCTAGCCTCAGGATAGTGCACCTCTAGACTCAGGCTATGACTCCCCCATTCTTAGGCTAGGGCAATCCTAGGCTAGACTAACGCTAGGGCTCCCCTATCCTCAGGCTAGGGCACCCGTAGGCTCAGGCTAGGGCACCCCTAGACTCAGCCTATGGCACCCCTAGGCTTAGGCTAGGGCAATCCTAGGCTAGACTAAGGCTAGGGCTCCCCTCGCCTAAGGCTACGGCACCACTAGGCTCAGGCTAGGGCACCCCTAAGCTTAGGCTAGGGCACCCCTAGGCTTAGGCTCGGGCACCCCTAGGATTAGGCTAAGGCTAGTGCTCCCCTAGCCTAAGGCTAGGGCACCCCTGGGCTTAGGCTAGGGCACCCATATGCTTAGGCTAGGGCAGCCCTCGGCTTAGGCTAAGGCTAGGGGACTCCTAGGCTTAGGCTAAGGCACCCCTATGCTTAGGCTAGGGCACCCCTAGGCTTAGGCTAGGGCACCCCTAGGCTTAGGCTAAGGCACCACAAGGCTTAGGCTAGGGCACCCCTAAGCTTAGGCTAGGGCACCCCTAGGCTTAGGCTAAGGTTACGGCTCCCCTAGCCTCATTCTAGGGCACCCCTAGACTCAGGCTAGGGCACTCGTAGGCTCAGGCTAGTTTACCCCTAGGCTCAGGCTAGGGCAGCCCTAGGCTTAGTCTAGGGCACCCCTAGGTTTAGGCCAGGGCACCCCTAGGCTTAGGCTAGGGAACCCCTAGCCTAAGTCTAGGGCACCCCTAGGCTTAGGTTAGGGCACCCTAGGCTTAGGCTGGGGTACCCTTAGGCTTAAGCTACGGCACCCGTAGGCTTAGGCTAAGGCTAGGGCTCCTTTAGCCTAAGGCTAGGGCACACCTAAGCTTAGGCTAGGGCAACCCTAGGCTCAGGCTAGGGCACCCCTAGGCGTAGACTAGGGTACCCCTAGCCTTTGGAAAAGGTTAGGGGTCACCTAGCCTAAGGCTAGGGCACCCCTTGGCTTAGGCTAGGGCACCCCTAGGCTAAGGCTAGGGCACCCCTGAGTTTTAGCTAGGGCTCCCCTAGGCTTAGGCAAAGGCTACGGCTCCCCTAGCCTCAGGCTACTGCACCCCTATACTCAGGCTATTACACCCCTAGGCTTAGGCTAGGGCAATCCTAGGCTAGACTAACGCTAGGACTCCCGTATCCTCAGGCTAGGGCTCCCCTAGCCTCAAGCTAGCTCACCCCTAGGCTTAGGCTAGGGCACCCCTAGGCTTAGGCTAAGGCTAGGGCTCCTCTAGCCTAAGGCTAGAGCACTCCTGGGCTTAGGCTAGGGCACACCTAGGCTTAGGTTAAGGCTAGGGATCCCCTAGCCTAAGGCTAGGGCCCCCAAAGGCTTAGGCCAGGGCAACCCTAGGCTTAGGCCAGGGCACCCCTAGGCTAAGGCTCCGGCACCCCGAGTGTTAGGCTAAGGCTAAGGCTCCCCTAGCCTAAGGCTAGGGCACCCTAGGCTTAGGGTTGGGCACCCATAGGCTTAGGATAGCGCACCCCTAGACTTAGGCTAAGGCTAGGGGACTCCTAGGCTTAGGCTACGGCACCCCTAGGCTTATGCTAGGGCACCCCTAGGCTTAGGCGAAGGCACCCCTAGGCTTAGGCTAAGGCTAGGTCACCCCTAGGCTTAGGATGAGGTACCACTAGGATTAGGCTAGGGCAACAATAGGCTTAGGCTAGGGCACCCCTTGGCTTAGGCTGGGCACCCCTAGGCTGAGGCTAGGGCACCCCTATGCTGAGGCTAGGGCACCCCTAGGCTTATTCTAAGGCTAGGGCTACCGTAGCCTAAGGCTAGGGCACCCATAGGCTTAGGCTAGGGCATCCCTAGGCTTAGGCTAAGGCTAGGGTTCCCCTAGCCTAAGGCTAGGGCACCCCTAGGCTTAGGCTAGGGCACCCCAAGGCTTAGGCTAAGGCACCCCTAGGCTTACGCTAAGGTTAGGGCTCCCCTAACCTAAGGCTAGGGCACCTCTAGGCTTAGGCTAGGGCACCCCTAGGCTTTGGCAAGGGCAACCCTAAGCTTAGGCTAGGGCACCCCTAGGTTTAGGCTAGGGCACCCCAAGGCTGAGGCTAGGGCACCCCTAAGCTGAGGCTAGGGCACCCCTAGGCTTAGGCTAAAGCTAGGGCTACCCTAGCCTAAGGCTAGGGCACCTCTAAGCTTAGGCTAGGGCACCCCTAGGCTTAGGATAGGGCACCACTAGGCTTAGGTTTTGGCTAGGGCACCCGTAGGCTTAGGCTAGGGCACCCCAAGGCTTAGGCTAAGGCACCCCTAGGCTTACCCTAAGGTTAGGGCTCCCCTTGCCTAAGGCTAGGGCACCTCTAGGCTTAGTCTAGGGCACAACTAGGCTTTGGCTAGGGCACCCCTAGGCTTAGGCTAGGGCACTCCTAGGCTTAGGCTAGGGCAGCCCGAGGCTTGGGTTAGGGCACCCCTATCCTTAGGCTAGGGCAGCCCTAGGCTTAGGCTAGGGCACCCCTAGGCTTAGGCTAGGGCACCCCTAGTCTTAGGATAAGGTTAGGGCTCCCCTAGCCTAAGTCTAGGGCACCCCTAGGCTTAGGCTTCAGCACCCCTATGCTTTGGCTAGGGCACCCCTAGGTTTAGGCTAGGGCTAGGGCTCCCCTAGCCTAAGGCTAGGGCACCCCTAGGCTTAGGCTAGGGCACTCCTAGGCTTAGGCCTGGGCAGCCCTACGCTTAGGCTAGGGCAGCCCTAGGCTTAGGCTAAGTCTATGGCTCCCTTAGCCTAAGGCTTGGGCACCCATAGGCTTGGGCTAGGGCACCTTTAGGCTTAGGCTAGGGCACCCCTAGGATTAGGCTAAGGCTAGGGCTCCCCGAGCCTAAGGCTAGGGCACCCCTAGGCTTAGGCTAGGGCACTCCTAGGCTTAGGCTAGGGCACCCGTAGGCTTAGGCTAGGGCACCCCTAGGCTTAGGCTAGGGCACCCCTAGGCTTAGGCTAATGCTTGGGCTCCCTTAGTCTAAGGCTAGGGCACCCTTAGGCTTAGACTAGGGCACCCCTAATCTTAGGCTAGGGCACCCCTAGGCTTAGGCTACGACACCACTAGGCTTAGGCTACGGCACCCCTAGGCTTAGGCTAAGGCTAGGGCTCCCATAGCCTAAGGCTAGGGCTCCCCTAGGCTTAGGTTAGGGCACCCTTAGGCTTAGGCTAGGGCACCCCTAGGCTTAGGCTAGTGCACCCCTATGCTTAGGCTAAGGCTAGGGCTTCCCTAGCCTAAGGCTAGGGCACCCCTAGGCTTAGGCTAGGGCACCCCTAGGGTTAGGCTAGGGCACCCCGAGGCTTAGGTATGGAACCCCTAGGCTTAGGTTAGGGCACCCCTATGCTTAGGCTAGGCACCCCTAGGCTTAGGCTAGGGCACCCCTAGGCTTAGGCTAGGGCACCCCTAGGCTTAGGCTAGGGCACCCCCAGGCTTTGGCTAAGGCGAGGACTCCCCTAGCCTAAGGATAGGGCACGCCTAGGCTTAGGCTAAGGCTAGGGCTCCCCTAGCCTAAGGCTAGGGCACCCGTAAGCTTAGGCTAGGGCACCCCTAGGTTTAGGCTAGGGCGCCCCTAGGCTTAGGCTAAGGCTAGGGTTCCCTGGCCTAAGGTTAGGGCACCCGTAAGCTTAGGCTAGGGCACCCCTAGGCTTAGGCTAAGGCACCACAAGGCTTAGGCTAGGGCACCCCTAAGCTTAGGCTAGGGCACCCCTAGGCTTAGGCTAAGGTTACGGCTCCCCTAGCCTCATTCTAGGGCACCCCTAGACTCAGGCTAGGGCACTCGTAGGCTCAGGCTAGTTTACCCCTAGGCTCAGGCTAGGGCAGCCCTAGGCTTAGTCTAGGGCACCCCTAGGTTTAGGCCAGGGCACCCCTAGGCTTAGGCTAGGGAACCCCTAGCCTAAGTCTAGGGCACCCCTAGGCTTAGGTTAGGGCACCCTAGGCTTAGGCTGGGGTACCCTTAGGCTTAAGCTACGGCACCCGTAGGCTTAGGCTAAGGCTAGGTCTCCTTTAGCCTAAGGCTAGGGCACACCTAAGCTTAGGCTAGGGCAACCCTAGGCTCAGGCTAGGGCACCCCTAGGCGTAGACTAGGGTACCCCTAGCCTTTGGAAAAGGTTAGGGGTCACCTAGCCTAAGGCTAGGGCACCCCTTGGCTTAGGCTAGGGCACCCCTAGGCTAAGGCTAGGGCACCCCTGAGTTTTAGCTAGGGCTCCCCTAGGCTTAGGCAAAGGCTACGGCTCCCCTAGCCTCAGGCTACTGCACCCCTATACTCAGGCTATTACACCCCTAGGCTTAGGCTACGGCAATCCTAGGCTAGACTAACGCTAGGACTCCCGTATCCTCAGGCTAGGGCTCCCCTAGCCTCAAGCTAGCTCACCCCTAGGCTTAGGCTAGGGCACCCCTAGGCTTAGGCTAAGGCTAGGGCTCCTCTAGCCTAAGGCTAGAGCACTCCTAGGCTTAGGCTAGGGCACACCTAGGCTTAGGTTAAGGCTAGGGATCCCCTAGCCTAAGGCTAGGGCCCCCCTAGGCTTAGGCCAGGGCACCCCTAGGCTTAGGCCAGGGCACCCCTAGGCTAAGGCTCCGGCACCCCGAGTGTTAGGCTAAGGCTAAGGCTCCCCTAGCCTAAGGCTAGGGCACCCTAGGCTTAGGGTTGGGCACCCATAGGCTTAGGATAGCGCACCCCTAGACTTAGGCTAAGGCTAGGGGACTCCTAGGCTTAGGCTACGGCACCCCTAGGCTTATGCTAGGGCACCCCTAGGCTTAGGCGAAGGCACCCCTAGGCTTAGGCTAGGGCACCCCTAGGCTTAGGCTAAGGCTAGGTCACCCCTAGGCTTAGGATGAGGTACCACTAGGATTAGGCTAGGGCAACAATAGGCTTAGGCTAGGGCACCCCTTGGCTTAGGCTGGGCACCCCTAGGCTGAGGCTAGGGCACCCCTATGCTGAGGCTAGGGCACCCCTAGGCTTATTCTAAGGCTAGGGCTACCGTAGCCTAAGGCTAGGGCACCCATAGGCTTAGGCTAGGGCATCCCTAGGCTTAGGCTAAGGCTAGGGTTCCCCTAGCCTAAGGCTAGGGCACCCCTAGGCTTAGGCTAGGGCACCCCAAGGCTTAGGCTAAGGCACCCCTAGGCTTACGCTAAGGTTAGGGCTCCCCTAACCTAAGGCTAGGGCACCTCTAGGCTTAGGCTAGGGCACCCCTAGGCTTTGGCAAGGGCAACCCTAGGCTTAGGCTAGGGCACCCCTAGGTTTAGGCTAGGGCACCCCAAGGCTGAGGCTAGGGCACCCCTAAGCTGAGGCTAGGGCACCCCTAGGCTTAGGCTAAAGCTAGGGCTACCCTAGCCTAAGGCTAGGGCACCTCTAAGCTTAGGCTAGGGCACCCCTAGGCTTAGGATAGGGCACCACTAGGCTTAGGTTTTGGCTAGGGCACCCGTAGGCTTAGGCTAGGGCACCCCAAGGCTTAGGCTAAGGCACCCCTAGGCTTACCCTAAGGTTAGGGCTCCCCTTGCCTAAGGCTAGGGCACCTATAGGCTTAGTCTAGGGCACAACTAGGCTTTGGCTAGGGCACCCCTAGGCTTAGGCTAGGGCACTCCTAGGCTTAGGCTAGGGCAGCCCGAGGCTTGGGTTAGGGCACCCCTATCCTTAGGCTAGGGCAGCCCTAGGCTTAGGCTAGGGCACCCCTAGGCTTAGGCTAGGGCACCCCTAGTCTTAGGATAAGGTTAGGGCTCCCCTAGCCTAAGTCTAGGGCACCCCTAGGCTTAGGCTTCAGCACCCCTATGCTTTGGCTAGGGCACCCCTAGGTTTAGGCTAGGGCTAGGGCTCCCCTAGCCTAAGGCTAGGGCACCCCTAGGCTTAGGCTAGGGCACTCCTAGGCTTAGGCCTGGGCAGCCCTACGCTTAGGCTAGGGCAGCCCTAGGCTTAGGCTAAGTCTATGGCTCCCTTAGCCTAAGGCTTGGGCACCCATAGGCTTGGGCTAGGGCACCTTTAGGCTTAGGCTAGGGCACCCCTAGGATTAGGCTAAGGCTAGGCCTCCCCGAGCCTAAGGCTAGGGCACCCCTAGGCTTAGGCTAGGGCACTCCTAGGCTTAGGCTAGGGCACCCGTAGGCTTAGGCTAGGGCACCCCTAGGCTTAGGCTAGGGCACCCCTAGGCTTAGGCTAATGCTTGGGCTCCCTTAGTCTAAGGCTAGGGCACCCTTAGGCTTAGACTAGGGCACCCCTAATCTTAGGCTAGGGCACCCCTAGGCTTAGGCTACGACACCACTAGGCTTAGGCTACGGCACCCCTAGGCTTAGGCTAAGGCTAGGGCTCCCATAGCCTAAGGCTAGGGCTCCCCTAGGCTTAGGTTAGGGCACCCTTAGGCTTAGGCTAGGGCACCCCTAGGCTTAGGCTAGTGCACCCCTATGCTTAGGCTAAGGCTAGGGCTTCCCTAGCCTAAGGCTAGGGCACCCCTAGGCTTAGGCTAGGGCACCCCTAGGGTTAGGCTAGGGCACCCCGAGGCTTAGGTATGGAACCCCTAGGCTTAGGTTAGGGCACCCCTATGCTTAGGCTAGGCACCCCTAGGCTTAGGCTAGGGCACCCCTAGGCTTAGGCTAGGGCACCCCTAGGCTTAGGCTAGGGCACCCCCAGGCTTTGGCTAAGGCGAGGACTCCCCTAGCCTAAGGATAGGGCACGCCTAGGCTTAGGCTAAGGCTAGGGCTCCCCTAGCCTAAGGCTAGGGCACCCGTAAGCTTAGGCTAGGGCACCCCTAGGTTTAGGCTAGGGCGCCCCTAGGCTTAGGCTAAGGCTAGGGTTCCCTGGCCTAAGGTTAGAGCACCCCTAGGCTAAGGCTAGGGCACCTCTAGGCTTAGGCTGGGGCACGCCTAGGCATAGGCTAAGGCTACGGCTCCCCTAGTCAGGCTGGGTCACCCCTAGACTCAGGCTATGGCACCCTATGCTTAGGCTAGGGCAATCCTAGGCTAGACTAAGGCTAGGGCTCCCCTAGCCTCAGGCTAGGGCACACGTATGCTCAGGCTAGGGAACCCCTAGCCTAAGGCTAGGGCACCCCTAGGCTTAGGCTAGGGCACCCCTAGGCTTAGGCTAGGGCACCCCTAGACTTAGGCTAAGGCAACAGCTCCCCTAGCCTCAGGCTAGGGCACCCCTAAACTCAGGCTAGGGCACCCGTAGGCTCAGGCTAGGGCAATCCTAGGCTTAGGCTAATGCTAGGGCTCCCCTAGGCTCAGTCTAGGGCACCCCTAGGCTTAGACTAGGGCACCCCTAGGCTTAGGAAAAGGTTAGGGCTCCCCTAGCCTAAGGCTAGGGAACCCCTAGTCTTAGGCTAGGGCACCCCTAGGCTTAGGCTAGGGCACCCCTAGGCTTAAGCTAGGGCTCCCGTAGGCTTAGGCTAAGGCTACGGCTCCCCTAGCCTCAGGCTAGTACACCCCTAGACTAAGGCTATGGCACCCCTAAGCTTAGCTAGGGCACCCCTAGGCTTAGGCTAGGGCACCCCTAGGCTTAGGCACCGGCACCCCGAGGGTTAGGCTAAGGCTAGGGCTCCCCTAGCCTAAGGCTAGGGCACCCTAGGCTTAGGGTTGGGCACCCATAGGCTTAGGATAGGGCACCCCTAGGCTTAGGCTAAGGCTAGGGGACTCCTAGGCTTAGGCTACGGCACCCCTAGGTTTATGCTAGGGCACCCCTAGGCTTAGGCGAAGGCACCCCTAGGCTTAGGCTAGGGCACCCCTAGGCTTAGGCTAAGGCTAGGTCATCACTAGGCTTAGGATGAGGTACCACTAGGCTTAGGCTAGGGCAACAATAGGCTTAGGCTAGGGCACCACTTGGCTTAGGCTGGGCACCCCTAGGCTGAAGCTAGGGCACCCCTAAGCTGAGGCTAGGGCACCCCTAGGCTTATTCTAAGGCTAGGGCTACCATAGACTAAGGCTAGGGCACCCATAGGCTTAGGCTAGGGCATCCCTAGGCATAGGCTAAGGCTAGGGTTCCCCTAGCCTAAGGCTAGGGCACCCCTAGGCTTAGGCTAGGGCTCCCCAAGGCTTAGGCTAAGGCACCCCTAGGCTTACGCTAAGGTTAGGGCTCCCCTAACCTAAGTTAGGGCACCTCTAGGCTTAGGCTAGGGCAACCCTAGGCTTTGGCAAGGGCAACCCTAGGCTTAGGCTAGGGCACCCCTAGGCTTAGGCTAGGGCACCCCAAGGCTGAGGCTAGGGCACCCCTAAGCTGAGGCTAGGGCACCCCTAGGCTTAGGCTAAAGCTAGGGCTACCCTAGCCTAAGGCTAGGGCACCTCTAAGCTTAGGCTAGGGCACCCCTAGGCTTAGGCTTGGGCACCCCTAGGCTTAGGCTAGGGCACTCCTAGGCTTAGGCTAGGGCAGCCCGAGGCTTGGGTTAGGGCACCCCTATCGTTAGGCTAGGGCAGCCCTAGGCTTAGGCTAGGGCACCCCTAGGCTTAGGCTAGGGCACCCCTAGGCTTAGGCTAAGGCTTGGGCTCCCTTAGTCTAAGGCTAGGGCACCCTTAGGCTTAGACTAGGGCACCCCTAGGCTTAGGCTAGGGCACCCCTAGGCTTAGGCTACGACACCACTAGGCTTAGGCTAGGGCACCCCTAGGCTTAGGCTAAGGCTAGGGCTCCCATAGCCTAAGGCTAGGGCTCCCCTAGGCTTAGGTTAGGGCACCCTTAGGCTTAGGCTAAGGCACCCCTAGCCTTAGGCTATTGCACCCCTATGCTTAGGCTAAGGCTAGGGCTTCCCTAGCCTAAGGCTAGGGCACACCTAGGCTTAGGCTAGGGCACCCCTAGGCTTAGGCTAGGGCACCCCTAGGCTTAGGTATGGAACCCCTAGGCTTAGGTTAGGGCACCCCTATGCTTAGGCTAGGCACCCCTAGGCTTAGGCTAGGGCACCCCTAGGCTTAGGCTAGGGCAGCCCTAGGCTTAGGCTAGGGCACCCCTAGGCTTCGGCTAAGGCGAGGACTCCCCTATCCTAAGAGTAGGGCACGCCTAGGCTTAGGCTAGGGCGCCCCTAGGCTTAGGCTAAGGCTAGGGTTCCCTGGCCTAAGGCTAGGGCACCCCTAGGCTAAGGCTAGGGC